>NC_134279.1:66201010-66502374 GCF_949628215.1 Phalacrocorax aristotelis | reverse complement strand
TTCCCATCCATTAAATGCCATCCTAACTTCTAATACACAGAAATTGGTTTAAACCAGCAGTTTAGTTTCTTCCCTAAGACTCCCAGTTAAAGGTTTTAGAGTATCTTTAATTAATATATATTAGACAATCTATCCCTAAATATCTGATCCTTTCTTGGATTTTAAGTTGTACCTGCTGTTGTAATAAGTTCCCTGGAAATGTCTGACTTTATTCTGTCAGTTTTGGTTTTGTAATTTTTCTGATCAAGAAACCCCCTTTTAATCTATGACTTTTGTTTCTTCTTTGAGGAGGGGGGTGAGGTTGGAGAGAAAGAAAAAAGCACTTACACTGTAAATCTGAAGTGAAAGAGGGAAACAATGATTCATTACTTCGGAGGAAGACAGAGTGTGTGACATTTAGAAATCTGCTTGCCTTCTCTGACCCAAGAAATCCTGAGCAAAATCTGCAGTGCAGTTTGGCTGTTTATGTTCTGCCTTTCTAGATCATCCTGTGCTCTCTGTTTTGAAATGCAAAACTTCAAAAGGGATTAAAAGAATTATCTTGATTATATGATGGATGACTCTCTAACTAGGAGGCTTATTGCAAATGCTTTAAACGTTTTGGGAGAGACTGGAATCCCAGTAGTCCAATGTAATAATCTACAAGTTTCCAGTTATGCTCTTTTACAAGACAGTGCGTTCAGAACAGCATGACCTAGCAGTGAATATATCCAGACCTGACATAAAATATTTTAAAATCTTTTTTCGGATACCTAATGAAGGGATAGGATAAAGAAGGAATTTACATATATTTATATATGTATGGTATGTGTATGAAGCTGTTGAAAGCCTCACACAGAATATTGAATAAACTAGGTGAATGACAAACAGGCTCAAACTCTGAAAATGTAATAAAATACGTTTTTCCATAAAAATTTGTGCTAGCCTGTGTGTGGATGGTAAAGGGTGGGGAAGGCAAGGAATAGAGACTTTATTGGCACTTCTAAGAATGAGTTCTGCAACTTCTTTGTGAGGAACGTACTCTTCCCAGAAATATGTCTATAAAATCTTTTACCATTATGTATCGTGTACCTGTTTGGTGGTGTTTTCATGTCACTGTCTTTAACTGCATAAAATAGAAAAAGGCAGATGCAAAATAGGATGATGTATCTGTCCCACAAGTTACACAACGTAATAGTTACACACCAGTTATACAAGTTCTGGATTAGCAGTTTTATATAATTCATTGCTGGACACTGATTTGACTTTCAAGAAAAGTCAATCTCAAATCATCCTATACTGTATCTCTTCAGAAGAGCAACCAGCAGCTTGTCAGCCTAGTTGAGGAGCTAAGAAAACTCAAACCAACCTTGGCTGATACTTTTCAAGGAATTTGAATGGACAAGGAATTCCCAATGTGCCTTGTCCTACAGGAGATCCTGAAAATCAAAAGCACTTAATATATTTCAAGTTGGGCACCTGAAGATAAAGTACACTCAACCAGCTCTTGAACTTGGGTTTTTGTTCTTGTGTTTTGGTTTTTTTTTTTTTTTTTAAGCTTTCTTTTAGTTTTCTAAGCTTTTTGCATTTCTCTTGTTTGCTCTGCCCATTGCCTTTTAGGCAGAACAAAAAAGTTGTGGGTTCCACAAGGTGTCATAGCTGCTGTTTTGCACTAGTGAATTCCACATTGCTAAAGAAAATGATTAATCAGTATTTTGAAATACTGAGCAACATTTTGACCTTGAATTGCCATATGTTTCAGGTGTTGCTTGTCAGTTTATAGCGAATATAATTATAAGCTATCAGATGGTCATACTGGTTTTCCAAAACCTCTTCTCTGCTCTGAACACAGTTTTGGAGAAAGCCTTGTTCTCCAGAAGGGTGTGAGGACACTCTTAAAAATAAGCATGAAGTTGGACTGTATATAAAAGTTTTCCTGGTTCAGGTTCTACAGAGTAACAAAAAGATAATTCTCTGAGAGGTCATCAAGTATTAAATGTATTGTAAAAACTTACTAGAGACAACTGGAAGCCAAAAAATGAAGTATTTATTATGGGGTGTATTAGTGACAACTTTTCTTCTACCCTCTTTTTCTATAAGCAAAACAACAGCCAGGCTTTTCCACCTCGCCTAAACTTTCTAGGAAAAAAGGGCAGAATTGATTCTGAGGAAGGCCTGCGAGGCCTTCAGATCTGCGTGCCAGATCTGAAAAGCTGTGATTAGGCAACCTTTGGGCAAGGTGAGAGCTTAGTGAAAATGCTTCACTGAGGGAACAGCCGAGCTGAATCAGGATGGATATAAGCGATCCGGATGACTGAACTAGGGATTCAACCCATTATGAGTTTGTAACATCCTTGGAGTAGGACTAAGGGTATGAAAGGGCTGATTCTTTTCCTGCAGGGAACAGTGAGATGAAGTGCCCTTAAGCATTGTCTTAATGCTCTGTTGTTGGGGTTTGGCATATTTAATTCTCCACAGATGGTCTCATCTGTTGCTGCCACTCTGTGGGACTCATTGGAGGCTTGTTGTGCTGAACTTAGTACAGTAAATTCAGTTTCCACCTGTGCTGGAATAAATTATCACTTTGTGTGCAGAGTGGTATTTGCTTATGGATTTACTTTGTGTTGACCTAAAGGTGTTTGAATATCAAGGTTATGAGCAAGAGTCTTATCTGAAACATTGGGAGGCATGCTTCCCTTAACCGGCTTCCAGAGCACCCCATTTTGCATGTGGCAGTGTGTAATAGCAGGCCAGAATTCTAATTCTATTTGAGAAGATGTAATCTGTAAAGATTGAATATATGGGGACTATGAGTTTAAGCAATGACTTATGTGTTTTCATAATGTGCTGATTAACATGCACTAACATTTTCTGTGAGTAGTTGGCTGTACCTTGTTCTTCTCAAGGATCTTTCACAGGTGTACAGGATGAATATACCATGTAAATCTAGACAAGTGCCATCTGATGTCTGAATATACCTTAAGTAACTACAAGTAGAAATTAAAAATCTACATAAAGCAGTGAGCCCCTTTTGAACATAAAAATGAGTGCCATTAGCAGCTGGAATTTGCATAGAACCTTTTAAATCTAAAACCACTTTTGCTGCACTCAGAAACTGGCAACATATGGTGGCGGAGCACAGAATCAGGCTATATTTAATCCTGTATGACAGGTATAAAAACAAATGTTTAGATGAAAGGGGATGGGTTTTGTCTTGATACCACATCCTGAAACGTGTATTTGTCCAGAAGTGAAATGCTTGCAGATTTGTCTTTTGGCTAGTGAATATTTTCTTCCTTATGAGTGGAGAAATTCTGCAGTGATACAGAGCTCAGTTTTTGCCTACAGTGTTTAACTACACTCTTACTGAAGGTAGTTCAAAACTTCCACACTACCAAAATCATTAGGTGTCCCTTATAATTATAATGGAAGAAAGCATGTAAATTGAAAAAATTGTAACTTTAAAAAAAAGTGGTAACATGGCTTAAATGTATAGTTCTGTAGGCAAATACTGTGGAAGATCCATTACATAAAAAAAGGAGTAGGCATGGGATAATTTCTATGCTTTGCTTGAGGTAAAAACCTTCTTTGTGGCACACCTGAATGGCCTGTGCTGGTCCCTACTAGACACTGCACTCCGTGCGTTTAGCCTGACCACTATGCAATTCCTTATTTTAGTGCTGGATCAAGGTACTATTAAGAATTCAGATGGTAGTTTTATCTGCTAAGGGAGAGAAAAAAGGCATTTAGGTATATGACGCTGGCACTAGGGTAGGCAGTTCCAAGCACTCTTCAGCTGTGGAGCAGTTCTGTAAATAGCTGGTCAACATTTTGGTTTCTAAGCCCACAAGGTGCACCCGAGTCGTGCATTCAAGAATGTGCTTGCAACTATGACAGCCTGAAATAATTATTTTGGTTACATGAAAGCTGCAAGTCTCATTTCATGGCACCAGTTTGAGAGCTAAGGCTTTAAAATAACCTTTTGTACTGAAAGTTTGTGACTTGTGGCAAAAGTGGCTGTGAAATTGTCAGCAATCAAGCTCCTGTGCAAGCAGTGTATTGTGATTTCCATTGTATATTAGCAGTGGGGTGCAGTCTTGAATCTGGTGTTTTGGTTTTTTGTATGTTTTTCACGTAGTCTTGAATAGGGTTCTTTGACTGAATGGGAAAACTCAGCTGGTCTGACAAGTAATATGCTTTAACTTCACTGGGAGCTAGTAGCGATTTTCAGTGTGCGGGTTTGGGCTCTTTATTGAGAGTGAAAACTGTAAAAAAAAGAAAAGCCTTTAAAACCCAAAAACATGCAATATAGAACATTGAGATGCTTCTTATAGAAATTCCTGGTGTTTGGTGGTAGGCAGAAAATAGGGTTGAATATGTCCTCAGCTGCCATGGAAAAAGCTGGTTACCCTAACCTGCCAGGTGCTACAGGGCTCATGGGCTCTTCCAGAGACACTACTTACTGCCCCAGAGTCTACCTTGAATCCCAACTCTTATAGGAACCAGATTTGCTCAGCCTTGCCCAGCCACAAAGACTGACTGGGATCATTCGGAACTGACCTGGTTCACCTCTTGAGTTTCTTTATTAAGGCTGTACAGCAACTGAAAAGCACTGAGAGTGTTTGGCTGCTTAATCGTCACCAGCACCATAGTGTCAATTGTCCAGCAACTTGAATCAAACTTACAGCTCTCCTTCATAGGTGTCTAATCAGCTCCTTAGACAAAATCCTATAGATTATAATTTTAATCATGTGCCTTTTAAATTGGTTAATTAATTTATTAATATGCAAAACATGTACACAAAACCTCATCATTAGTAGCACCACATGTTCAGTATGTGCTATATACGTTTGAAAGCTATTCTGGTATTTCCCAGGCTCCATGTCTTTCTCCACACTGTGCCACGAGTAGACTTTCTCTTGTCCTTCAATGGACTATGGACATCTTTCCTGCCAGTCTCTACTTCAGTTGCATAGCTATGATACTTAGACTTTGGATTTTTCATATCTTTATATAATTGTGTGAGCGACCTTTGCCCAGTGTCACTTGAGCATTCATCTGGTCAGCTGGAGTCTTTCTACACTTGTGATGTAAGCTGGCTGAGATAGGGACCTTTTGTTACATATGTGTACAGTGCTTAGCACAGTCCTCAATCTGGAGCCACCAGAACTCTACTCTTGAAGTGTTTCAGATCATCTGAGGCTGGCAGCAGAATTTAACACTTCCAGTTTGTATCTGGTTGGCATTATCAATCTGTTTCGGTATGTGCATGAATGCTGTTTAAAGATCTGTAATAATCAACAAATTTCTATCATTAGAGAGCTGAGACTATGGCATTTAATTTCAAAATAGCAGCATGGGCTCACAATTTAAACAGGAATCACTTAGAAATAAGAATACTGTTTCCAATTCCTTTTCTAGAATATGCCCATCTATTGTGATTTGCGTTAAAAAGAAATTATTTGTAAACTGGGGATTCTTTAAGTTGTAATACCTTTAGTGTCATGTATTCACTGTGTGCAGTTAAAAGTTTAGAGTGACATACTGTCACCAGAAATAAACACTAGAAATAAATAAAAAAGTCCAGCTTTGCACAAGGAAGGACCCAACCCTGCTCTGCAAGCCACACACCACCTCTCTGTTGTGACCTTGGCATTTCTCTGTTTGCACATCACAGTGAAAATCAGGGTCCTAATGACAACTGATTATTATTGTATGTACTATAATTAAATTATAGACAGCTTCCATTTTCTACTTGTCTCTCAGTGCATGTGGGAATAGAATTGTATTTAATAATTCAAGCACCAATTTTTGCAAAATGCATACTTTGATCCCAGTTTTTTTCCATTATTACAAAAAGAGCTCAGGTCACAAAATGATCTGCAGTTAAAAAAGAAAAAAAGTCAGAGCAAAAAGTCAAAGACGATGCACACGAACGAATAAGGATGACTATAATAAGATATCTGGAATTAGAGTAATTTATGACATACATATGGGAGGAAAGAGGAGAGGAAAACAGAGCAAATACACTGTAGCAATGAATTACAGGATTTAATGACAGTCTTGATTACTAAAGTGCCTTACAAGCGTGATGGTATTCAGGACATTGGAATGAACTCTGTAGTGATCTAAAAAGGCAATATTTTTAAGGAAAGATATATTTACTAGTCCAACCACAGTACGACAAAAAAAGGAGAGCCTTCCGGAGTATATCTCTATTTTCCAAACAGACGTTCAACACCATCTTCTGTTCTGAAGCATTATTTCCCAGAAGAGTTGAATCTTTTCCAGGAGTTTGTCAAAATATTCCAGAAAACAAATTATCTGCCTCTTTGAAGAACTATATATTTGTCAGAAAATCAAGTGCTACTACTAACTTTCAGTGTACAATTGGATTTAATTGGAACAGCTTGTATCACAAGAATATAAGAAGTATCCTACACCTATTCAGGAGTATTTTGTTATTACCTCCAAAGTTAATACAAGAGGCTTTCCTTACCAAGAGCCTTGCATAATACATTTTTTCCTCTCATATTTAAATTTAGTCAACTTTCTGAACCAAACAGTGCACTGGGCTTTCTTGGTGAGGTGTGGGCAGTGAGGGTATTGCAGGGCGGCCTCTGTGAGGAGCGGCTAGGGCTGCGCCATGCTGGAGACGGCCAATTCTGGCCAGCTCCAACCCACCCAGCCCAGGGCACGGCTGAGCCCCTCAGTCCTGTGTGGGGAGCCTCTAGATAAATGTGTTTGAGAAAGTAAAGACTGGACAGACTGAGGGGTGAAGAGCATGAGGAACAGCCCTGTGAACACCAAGGCCAGAGAAGAAGGAGGGGAAGAGCTGCTGCAGGTGCTGGAGCAGGTATTTCCCTGCAGCCTATGGAAGACCCCACGCCAGAGTAGGTGGATGTTCCCTGAAGGAGCTGTGGCCTGTGGAGGACCCATGCTAGAGCAGGGGAAGAGTGTGCGGAGGAAGGAGTGGCAGAGAGGAGCCATTATGGACTGACCACAGCCCCCCACTTCCCCTCCCCACTCTGCACCACTTGCGGCTGGGGGAAGGTAGGAAGAGGTGGGAGTGAAGTCAAGCCTGGGAAAAAGGAGGGGAAGCTGTTGTTTAAATTTTTTTTTTCTCACTACCCAAATCTATTTTAATTGGTATTAAATGAAATTAATTTTCCCAAGTTGAATCTGTTTTGCCCGCAAGCAATCTCCCTGTCTTTATCCCAGCCCATGACTATTTCTATCTTCTTTCCTCTCCCTGTCCTGCTGAAGAGAGGGAGCGACAGAGCGGCTGGGTGGGAGTTTGGTCCTTGGCCAAGGGTAACCCGCTATAGTCACATTTATTTGCCTTAAGACAAGTGCACTGTAATTCTATTTTCCATAAACTCAAATCCAAATGTACATATATAACTCCTAATTTTTAATGTTTCTTTATTTTTGCCTTTTAGTAAGAAAAAGCCACAATAAAGTACTTTGTTATGGTATTTTATCTTTCCTCCTAGAGTGAAAGCTCAGAAGGAGCTGAGCAAACATGTCTTCAGCAATCCAGTTCCTAAAAATATTTTCATCGTAATCCTATTTTTCCTATTTGCTACACCGCAGAGTTCAGTTTCTGTGTGTAAATAGAATACTTGATCTACTTTTTTGTTTATGATGTATCATTATTTTATTAACACCCTGTTATTCAAAAACCAAACTGGGAAGAAAAAAAGGGGCAAAAATGTGTTCTGAGCATTGCAACGAGGGCACACTATTTCCTGAAGAGCATTTAGCCATTATCAATCTGCCCCCTGTACATCCTTACCGTCATTGGAAGAAGATACTTCCTTGCTTCTTAATTGCTGAAAGCCCTTTTAAAGGCTTTCCCTTTCCACCTTTTTCATTATTATGACCGCTACTAAATGTGATTACTTATAATAAATACACGGGTCCTTAGCAACATTTCTGAGTAGGAGCGAGCCTGATGCGCTGCCCTGTGAAGGCAATGTCCGTTGCCCCCAGTGGGCTCTGGAGAGGCACATTGTGCATCGCTCTCTAAAACCCCTCTTGGCCGCTTTCCCAGATCGCCTTCCATTCAGATCTGAGTTCTGAATGGTTTTCAATTAATGTAACAAGACTAATTAACTGTAGAAGAGTAGGGATTTTCTTAGCGTTACTGACAATGCATCTATTTAATACTACCTTGGAAATTCAGTGCTTCTCATTCTAAAAGAAAAGTGCACAAAGCCGGTGGGTTACTGATGGTGAAAATAAGGAACACAAATTTCTTTCTTTGCCTCTGAACCTGAACAAATTACAAAGTTACTAGAAACAAGTAGTCTAATCAGAATGAGACACCTTCCTGACTGGCTCTCCAACAACTTTACCAAACAGCCTCTGCTGAAATCAGCATCATACGGCATTGCTGTTTTGATTTCATAGCTCAAGATTATCCCTGTACTGGTACCTAGCACTCAAGAATAAGAACTGTTTAAAACAGCTATCATACACAAAAAAACCCCCTCTATCCCCTGGGATCTTTTTCACCATAATGTAATATTATTGTAAGCAAGTTTCAATACCAGACAGTGTTAATGAAAATTTCCCTGTATCATTTTGCCTAAACCCTGGTTTGGTGTAGCACGCCAAATGTTGGGAGATCATTTAAGCCTCTATTATTCAAAATCCTTACCCTGAGGTTGTCACCAAATGTGCCAGTTACTACCCCTTTTTGTTGTGGGGGGAACATCACTTGCTGCAAGAAAGTGGAGTGTGACCTGGATTATATGAACTGTTAAACACCATCAGATGGTAACAAGTTCTAATAACCACAACCTTTTGACACTTGAATCATGTACCTGAAACTGAAAGTATAGGCATCGATTTGCTAATCCTTTGAGACATCTGACTGCAGGATTTGTGGAAATGTATTTTAAGAAAGATTTTTGAAGTATAACCTTATCTGTATAAGACAGGCATTTCAGTAACATACTGCACTGGTTACTTCATATATGATTCTGTGGCTGTGATGAGTACAATAAAAGGTATTGTAATAAGTATGCTTTCCAATTCATGATTCCTTACTATTATATTTATACAGGTTTCTGGGTTGGAAAAGACTTATTTTTATTATGAGAGCTAATTGCTGATTGGTGAATAGGACTTCAGTGATTTGGGTTTTTGTTTATTAAAGAACGCTCACTATTTTTTTCATATGAAACCTGAAAGTCAGTAGTAAAAGAAGGAATCAGAAGATGGAATAAAATAGTAACACTTGTTTGTTTCATCTTATTGAATAATAAACATCAAGATCTGGAAGGAACCCACTTTACTAAGAAGAAATTTACTAATGTGCAATAATATGTATCTTTCTAAAAACATTAGTCTTAGCTGTACCGCTAACATGTTATACTAGTATTTTATATTAAAAGCATTCTACTATATACATGAGTGTTTTCAGTCTGCCCAAATTATCAGTAGTCCCTACAGTCCAGACTGCTTAAGCATGAGGAGGTAAATTCTCCCAGGGGTCTGGACACATACAAACTACAGTCCTCACTGTAGGGTTAGGTTTTTTTTTTTTTTCACTTGAGCTGAAACTTAAATTTTGTGGTCAGCAACTAAGAAGTAAACTGTGGTAGTGGTATTTTCAATTATTTCTTTGTTATTCTGCACTCTCATCTTTACAGTTTTCTACTTTTCAAAAACAGCATTAGAAGTCACTAGGGAGTCACTTCTGCCTCTTAGAGGAAAGAGATTTCTTTGACTATAATATAAGCCGGGGCTATTCAGGATCAGATCTGAAGTTTATTCAATTAAATAGAAAGATTCCCTCTGATGTTACTGAGGTTTGAGTCAGACTTTTAAGTGGTGCTCTGTAATCCCATGTGTTTTTAGCAGCATTTATCTGAAAGAAAAGGTTCTGATTGTTTTTTGATGCGGACAATCGGTAGTTACTTTCGCCTCAGCAAAATGGTCACAAAATATTACTGTTCTGATTATCTTCCTTGTGCTGAAGTAAATATTCTACGAGATTCAAGGCAATGAAACATCAAACAAAGGTAGGATCAGAGAATAGTTTAAGGACAATAAACTGGCCAATGGAGACATATCTACTGAAGGGCAGAGCTCCTACCGATAATTAACGGAAACCCAATCAATAAATCACCTCTGAAATATAGCAAATAGCTCATTAGGAGCCACCTACTGAAACTGCTTACCGGATTAAAGATGTATATGTAATGTGTTTTATATAGAACGAGGCCATTACTAATGCTCCATTCATGTACAGTATATGAAAACTTCAATTTCTTTCCAAACCACTTCTGAGGAGAAGCTCATAGAAACAAACTAAACCATTCATTGCTGACCTATGTAATTCTTTTTTACTTTCATTTTAGAAAATCAGTTAGACAAAGATCAACAAATGTATTTTGCAATCTGCTACTATAAGTTAAAATACATTGGCACAGGAGCCAAAAATTAGAAAAGTGGTATTAGCAGCTTTGCCGTTGCTGCCTTCAGAAACACAGCAAGCCATCAACAGTACAGGGGAATGACAGCTTAGGGACAAGAATTGGAAATATGAACAAAACCCCCGATAAATGTTTATGTTGTTGTCTTTCTAACAGCATTTCATCCTTCATATTACTCTCAAGTTGTATGTACACTCATTTTCCATCTTCCATTTCTGTGTGATGAACTGTACCTTTTGTCATATAAAAATGAAACTCTTCCAACTGTAACTTCTAATTCTCCTAACTTCCCCAAATTCCTGTAATACAAAATCCTATAATTGCCAAAATTATTGTTAGGACATTAGGCCTATTTAATACCAATGTCACAGTTACTATTCTCTATTTTTTATGTAGAAATATCCTCAAAAGCACTTACACTTCAAACTCTCAAATGCTATAAATTAACTTAGAAAAGTATTACATTTGTGAAAGAGCATTTTTACATGTGCTGGTGCCTCCTTACATGAGTCATAGACTTTTTCTAGTTCTTTAGTTTCCCAACCATTACACACTTCACAGAATCCCAGAGTCACAGAACAGCAGAAATTGGAAGGGACCTCTGGAGATACAGTGCAACCCCCTTGCTCAGAGCAGGCTGCTCGGCACTGTGTCCAGCTGGGTTTTGAATACTTTCAAGAATGGAAACTCTGCAACCTCTCCGGGCAAAGTGTTACAGTGTTCAACCACCTTCACAGAAAAAAGATATTTTCTTATATTCAGTTTTTTTATGCTGTTTAGCTAAGACTTGATTTAGTTAAGTGTCTGCATAACTTCCAAACACAAAAGAGATCCTCAAGAAAAAGAGCAAAAGAGCAAATCTACTGGCAAGTTTCTTTCTAGAATGCACAACCAGAAGGGTCAGTGAAGGCTACTAATAAGAAATAGTTTCCCTGAAACATAAATAATTTTCTAAATTTAAACATAAATTTAAATTCTGAAGTAGTTAAGGAGCATATCCATTACTTCAGATTAAAAAAAGCAAGATCAGGCCGTTAACTCATAAAAAATGTTATTTTGGTATTTAGTGCCAACTGGGTGAAGGGAGGAGGAACTACTGCACAATATATTACTGGGTGTATTATTATGACAGGATTTCCATTATACTTACACAAAGCTACTAGAAAACACATGATTCTTACTGGCCTTGGTTTTGTTTGCTAATATTGCACCTCAAGTGTGTAACCACTTCCTTTGTAACTAGCATGCAACAGAAGTCCAGAAAGGCAGCATCCTTGCAAGCCAGAGTTCTAAACCCCAGATTCCCATCCCAAGAATAAGTGTGTTTCTTCTTGTGTTCAACTTCTAGGTTTATCCTGGAGACCCTAACTGGTTCTAACTTGATAACAAACTTGTCCTTTTGTCACAACATGATTTAAATTATACCCAGTCATAATTATTTCATTTGATTTCCAGTGAGACTTTGCTTGTTTTAAGCTTGGTTTTGTTTTGTTGATTGAGGAGAAAACTTGGGATTTTTTCGCTCTAAGTTTGAGGTTTGTATTCCATTTTAGACCCCCTCACACCCTTTCTGTCTGACACAAACACATGAATGCTCTCAAAGGGGTTACTAAGGAAACCAGAAACTATGGTAACCTAGGATAGAAGCACTCTTATTTGTCCAAGGAGAGGGAAAAGAAAATTCGGGTAATGCACACTGCTGTCACACTGAAGGTCCTGATCTTTCCTTTTCCCTTCAGCTGCAGCAGACCTTCTGTTTCTCATATTCCCCTTCCAGCAGAGCTATCAAACCAGAATTTTGACTTAGATAAAAGGGGAGAAACATCACTGCAGTAATGCAGATGAACATAAGTGAGGTTGAATGGATTTGGGCAGTATTACTGCACCAAACTGGTAAATGTATTTAATTTTTCCTTCTACCATTAGGCCAAAACCCCTTTAACTTCAGTTGCTCTTCTAGCATAAACATAGCAGCTTGGTCAGGAACGCACCACATTGCCTGCCTTTGCTCTGAGGAGTAAGGTGTTGCGTTAGCGGCTTCACAGAACCTCTGGACAAAGCCGTCACCCTGCACGTGCTTATACTCACTTTTAGTTCTGCTGTCATAGTCTCACTGAATAAAAGCTACTGAGAGCTAGTAAATGCTCTGTCATTGCTAAGTAATGGTGCTTCATTAGAAGTGAAGGGAGCTCAGCAGCTCATCAAACTGGTCAGGAGATATTTCAGTTGTGCCTTGTGGAAACAATCCTTTACCACTGAACTCAGCAACAAAACATTCCCTGATTGCAGGGCACCCAAGAAAATTTAGTAACTGATAATGAAAAAGTATCAGATATCATAATAAAGGAAGAGTTTCATCGTGGCCATTTTCATTTCTTTAAAGCTTTGTGGAAATAAGAGCTGTGTATGCTGCAGGATAAGATCGTTAATTTAGAAACAGGGAAATACAAGTTGCCTATGGCTGAATACATTTGTATATCTTTGCTAATGGTCTGATTCAGCAAGCCAGAGTAGAATATTGAACAGTACCAATGTAAATAAATTCACTGAAATTAGTGAGATTATTCCCATGAGGTCATTTGAATCAGGGTTACAGGACTGGACCTTGTGTTAACAAAAAGCATCAAGTATTTTTCTAAGTGAAACGTCCAGAGAAGAATGTGGCTTTCTTATTTAAGCAAGAAAAGCATGTAGATTTGTAAAAGATCATGGTCCTTAAGCATGGCTTCTGGAAAATTTTTAAAAATTGGGAAAAGCATGTCTGTGTATACCATACATTGTGTATACTATACATTACTGAATTAGGAAAGAACATGGAACAGACTAGTTATATTATTGATATATAGTTATTACTGCATAGATTCAGCCATCAATAGCAAACTGATTAGCATCACATACAAAATGGTTGTTGCTGAAAAAAACATTCCGAGCAAAACTGAGGCATTTTGTGCACATAAGCTAGCGAGACAAGAGATGATGTGAAATCCCTCCCATTTAGCATATCCACTTCAGAGGTAGCCAGGATTTTGTTGCTATGAGAGAGGGTGGAAGCTGACCTGTGCTGAATGGTACACAGAGCTTTTTAGTCACACAAGCAAAAACACAAGAGCTAGGGAAAAAGAAGTCGGATACTATCAGTTTAAAGGAGCTAATTAAGTGGGGAAGTCACATTATAAAATGGCACGAAGTCCTCTTTGCTATCTGCATGAATTATGACCTGAGGCTGGCAGTACATATTTTGTTAGATTAGCAAATATTTACAAAATAAACCATGGTTTAGAGGACATGAAATGTGTGAATTAGGTATTGAAAACATACCTGAAATTTTACTGCTATCATTTCCTAATTAATATTTTAATGGGAGAGTTGGCCATATCATATGGAGAACTATTTTCCATAATCACAATTTAGATGAATGTTAATCTTCTTGACAAATACTTTGACTGGAGAAAAAAAGAAGGCTAATGCATGTATTGGCTAGAACAAATGGTTTTATGCTAGGTCCGTTTGTGCTACATGTGATATGTTAATATGGACCATTTGAATCAACAGTGACATTGTATTTGGAGGTTAAAACTCTTGTTTATGCAACTGTGGGGCACAGATTACGAAGGAGATGTTGCTCAGTTTTTGTGCTGGAAGCACTGCAGAAGCTCCACAAACTCCTCTTCCCTGGGGATCTGGTGGGTCTTGATGGCAGCAACATTAAAGACAGAGAGCAGAAAGCAGAGAAAGCAAATTAAAAGCAGGAACATTCCTCTCATCCAGAATCCAGATGCACCAAAGAAGGAGAAAAAGTCTTGCTTGAGAGCTCCAGAGAGGAAGGAAACCTGGTTTGCTACTCTGCAAATCTGCAGAGGGAGAGATGTGAGGAATAGAGGCATGAAGGGAAATAAAGTGCTCTTTCCCTACCTGCTCACAAACCTGCAGACAGAGCTGTAGGAAAGTGGCTAATAGTCTACTTGATGACTTGTCAGACTTGACTTATCTGTCCTCTTCCCTGTAAGTGGAAGGGAAGAAACTAGATACAGATACAGAAAATAATGAGTTTTCTTAAATCTTCCTTCTTTATTAAACCTCTCTACTGTTATACTGTATGTCTCCTATAGCAGCATGATTGGACCTGCAAGTCCTGCTTAAGCTGTGTTACCTACTATGACTGATGTTAACCATACCTTCTCTTTCTGTCTTAGTGTTTATGGTATGGTGCTTTTGCTCTATCATACATGGTAGCTGCATTTCCTCAGGGGAATTGTTAGTGTAGCTAATCTGAAAAAAAAGAGGGAGCATAACTTACTGCTGGAGGTTTGCTCTTGCCGCCTTAAGACTAACCCAGAGCTTTAATCTTTCAGGAGCAGTGATTGGCTGTAGGGTCATATTATATCCTTGAAAAGAAAGGCAATGCTGTCTTTTGCTTTAGTGCAGCCCACTAGTATGGCATCACCACATTTTCATAACAAATTTGGCTCTATAAACAGATATAAGTCCATGTCAAAAAATAAAATAATTGTTTGATTCCTTGTTTTGGCTGTATCAGTCCACTTTAATTCCATTCCCTTTGGTTTCTGAATGATTTATCTCAATATTTTAAACCAGGCCTATTCCTTAACTCATTGCCATAGTTTAGATGGCCCATTGCAGTTTTTTTCAAAACATAGGTTTCATCTTCTAAATTTAGCCATTTGATTTTTCAATATGAAAATCTGAACAAAAAAATGGGGAAGAGGGAGGAAAATAAAAACTGATGTCAAGGATGTGTATACCTTTTTCATTTCTAGCATACAGAAGATGCAGTCTCTTTCCTGGGGGTAACGGGAAGATTTAAGAACCCAAACAGTTTATGACAGTTAAACGGACTTTTGCTACCTATTGGTATTCATGTGTCCAGACATATTTTTCATTTTAGATTCCCTATTGCTTCTAGCTACAACTACAGAAGGTGATGCATCTACCAGCCAGCCAGGTGTGGATAACTCCAGTTTCTGGACCATCTAAAGTTTTCACATATGTTTAGGCAGCTGAATTCTTCTCAATCTTACTGCTATACAGAATAAAGCTTACCTGTTCAACTAGTTTTTCTATTGAATATCTGCTGTTAGTGATCCAGTGGTCCATGAGATTCATTCTATGGAGCACTCATTCTGCCTCTGAGCCCATGACCCCATCACAGCTGGGTCTGTATTTCTATTTTATTCTGTGTTCAAGTTCTTGGCTGTTTCTTTAAGTAGGGAATATGCAAGTCAGATTTTTCAGCAGATAAGCTTGCCAAAGAATGCCATTTAATCACCTAGTGTGACTTTCTGTATGTCAAAAGCTGTTACATTGCATACTGATCTCCCCCCCCCATAATCAGATGATTTCTGTTAGAGAAAATAATTCCAAATATCAGGAGACTAAACAGTGGCATATTTGTTGTCCTGGATGATCTGTTACAAGCAGCAGCAGCAGTTCACACTTTCCAAATCTAGTGATGGAGATATGATCACGTGAGCTGAATATTTCAGTCAGACATACTAAGAAAGTGGACTGCAGCAAAGAAAGCAAAGAAAGCAGATTGACTTTCTCTGTTGTTGACCAATATCATAGGTCTTAAAATAAAATCTCTCCCTCTGAATGCATCTCTCCATTGTGTGTTGCAGAGGAAAGGAAGGGAAATCTTAATGTAATTAAGGAACCGACTGAATCCCTGAAGCCTGAGTTTTGATAACTAAAATACTACATGACTGCCAGACCAGCATTACTGTTCTACAGTTCTTTTTAAAATTGGCAAGTGGGGATTTACCAGGGGCTAAACTGACCCCAGGCCCTCATTCAGATCACTCTCCCTCCCAGTTGTTCCCATCACAGATCCATGCACACTGCTTTGGCTTTTCTCTGTCTCCTGGGACACCGGTTTTGTGGAGGAATGTGACTGCTGCTGCTCCCTTGCAGGTGAGAGCTCCTGAAGCATGGGAGAAGTTGGAGCATGACATCCCAACAGAGGCATATGTACCACTCTTACGGGCAGTTCGTACCCACAAACCCCTGCTTGCACATCGCTGGCAATGTGACCCATCTTACAGTGGGGCATGGGAGACCTTCTGTGCTGCAGGGGGTGATTTCTGGCCTGGAGTCCCTGATTCACCCTCGAGCTTGCCCATGTCTGACATTGGAACTACACCAAGAGTCCCTCAGTCCTTCAGAATAGCCCTAGACAGTTCCAGTGGTCTCCCCAGCTAGTTACTGTGGGGATCTTGGATATAAGATCACAGAACCACAGAATTATTTAGGTTGGAAAAGACCTTTAAGATCATTGAGTCCAACTATTAACCTAACACTGCTAAGTCTACCACTAAACTATGTCCCTAGGTGCCACATCTGCATGTCTTCTAAATACCTCCAGTGATAGTGACTCAACCACTGCCCTGGGCAGACTGCTGCAGTGCTCAATGACCTTTTTGGAGAAGAAATTTTTCCTAATATCCAATCTAAACCTCCTCTGGTGCAACTTGAGGCCATTTCCTCTTGTTCTATCTCAGCTTTAACTGAAATAATTAATTTTAGCAAATGCTCCTTCACATCTTTCTTTGTCAACAGATGGTAACTTTTATTGCATCCTTAACATCATATGGGATATTACATCTCCTTCTGCTTCATTACAAATACAGAATAGAAATAGTGGATAGTTCTGTAAAATATACATCGTTACCCATGGCTTTAATATCTACATCTACTAATAAATGTTACTTTTTCTTGGTGTTTTGGCCATAGTCAAGCTGTTTGTGCTGGAGAAAGGTTATTAGGAAGGCCTAGGCTAGTGGAAAAATCTGGACGTTATGAATATTATGAAACTGGCTGAAAAGCAAAATGTTTTTGTAGTTACTTGGAACTGACTTTGGGCTCAGTAAATCTTGTTTATCAACATTGACTCAGCAATGTCTTTTCCAAAGCCATTGGAAAGCTCAACATTGACTTTTCCAGGTACATGCTGTCTTCGTGCATTGGGTTCCTTTTGATCATACCCCTGGGTCACTTGGGTGCTGGGCTTAAGCTTGCTCACATTCTGCTGTTCACATGCTGCTGTGCCCATCTAAGAAGTTCTGCTGGTATTAGGGTGCTGAGAATTGCAGTCCTGAGGCACTCCAGGAGCAAAATTAGGGCTGCTGAGTTTACAGCCTCAGCCTTTGTATCCCATGAAAGAAGTTGAACTGTTTATGGGCAAGAGTTGTCCTGGGATTAACATATCTCTGTTTTGTCATTTCTGAGGTTGAGCCAGCAAGGTCTGTCAGAGCCAGCATGTTCTGCATCCAGGGCAATAATAATTCACAATCTCAGTAAATGTCAGTTGATATGTGTTTAAATAAATAGTTCCATGAACAGCAGAACTAATGAAGTCTGGTTTGCTATGAGTTTGTATCTTGTAGTTAATTTACTTTTAAACTATATTATGCTAAACCACAGCATGATCCCACCCTTCTTTGACATCACATAGCCTAAGTAGAATTTGTATAATCATGTTTAAAATGCAAAGTACAGAAGTTTATATTTTTGGGTCCCTTTCAGTATGAAGTCAGCCTTTTTTTCAGTCAGCTGCAACCTTTAATATGCTTACAAGGATCCATAATCAAAAGCTGATGAAATATCCAGAAAATATGACGACAAACCCAATTTTTCTTGTTACTCAGGTTCTCATAACACTAGAGTTTGGAATGGGAATGATTAAAGAAGAAGAAAGCACAGCATAATTAAGCTTAGGTTTTGTTTACCTGATTGCCTGGGGTGAGAGGAGAAGACGTGCCATTTATTTATAAATCTAAATAATTAATTGAAATAAAATGTGAATATGCAAGAGCAGAGAAGCATTAGAACCAGATCATAGAGTTTAATTGTGTGTTGTGTTTGCCAAAGACATGCTGTTTCATTGAGATCAAGTTAATAGCTAAAATCAGGCAGGTGAAAACAAGTACATGTGGGGCCTTCATCATACCTTTTACCAGGGTATTCAGTTTTTAATAAATGAGTAAGAAGAAAACTGTGCACAATATCTGCTTTTATTAAAAACAAATTGAGGTTTTGGTCTTCCTTGAGATCATAATTTTTGGCAGAGGCCAAAAGGTGAAGAAAGAATAAAACCTCTTTACTCTCCTGCAAATGATAAACAAACTCTTACCTCAGTATGAGCTCTCAGAAAAATTTATCAAAAATACAAACCAGAAATAAAAGTGAAATGAACATCAGTATACTCTATTTTTGTACAAGATCTGTTAATAGTGTATCTGATTCTCCTTACACCTGTTTTACACCAGTTTTACAGTCAATGAAGTGACATCCAATTTTTTTCTTGCTTTTCTCTGCCTAAGAACTCACATAGTTCTTGTGAGTTTCTACTCTGTACAAGATTTGTAACTTGAGTTATATTCAAAATTAATGGCAAATAGGCATTGGATAGACACAAGCTATGATAAATCTTCCTCAACTATACTAAAAATGCATTAAAAATATGGAACCACTGCCTCTACCCCCCAGAACGGGTATTGCCCAGATAAAAATATATTTACCCCTTTTCTGAGTACAGATATTTTTTCCTTTAAAATTCCCTTCAGTACTCCATAGGAGTAAGTTTTCCCTCTGTTAAGAAACCAGAATAATTAGAGTTGAGGTCAAAGCCTGGCAAAGGCAATGCTTTTGAGAAGGATGTGGGACAACACATAGGATGATGTGGGATTTCCAGTTCCTCAACATTAGGACTTTTCATTTTCCCTTAGGAAACAACATGTAATATTTACAGGCCCTTGTCAAATTTTAAAGTCTTGAAGTGAACAGTTTAATAATGATTGCTTACAGTTCTCAATCTGATATTCTAAAAAATAAACATTGAAAGCTGTATTAGGCACCTGAAAAAATAAAACGCCTGTTACTGATCAGTGCCTTGAGAAAATCATATTGCTTGTGCTTAGCTCATTTTACATCCTTTATTCTGGTGCCTAACTGTAGGCATCCATGTCTGAAAACTCTGGCATGGTAAGACAGTTTTCAGTAACAGACACTTCCAAGGGTGTCTACTGAGTTCTGCACACAACCCTTTTCCCACTGCTTTCCATTTAAATTACTGTTTGAATTCAAATAGGCACACTTTGGTGTATCTCTGGCATAGTATTGAGAACTCCATGTAAGGGCTAACAAATATAGATACAAAAGGGGATCTGTTAAAGACCATTTAATAAAAATAGAAAACGTCTGACTATGAAGTGTGGAGAGGAAAATTATAATTACTTTTAAAAGCAAGTGTAGGACAATTTATGGAACAAGAGCCTGTAATCACTGTTAGAGGTTTTACAATCAAATGCAGTAATTTTGTAGTACATGAATTCACCACGAATCAACAATATTTTGAACTTCATTATAATGGACAAATTTGACTGAAGTGGAAGTTTAATAAATTTGTCTCCTTTAGAAAAAGTTATTAGAAAGTAGGCGTTCTGATTAAACCTAGAGAATTATCAGAAAGTCTTCAAAGCCATGATTCTATATCAGGAAAGAGACTAATTTTCTTAAAAGCTCACCGTAATTCAGTGATGCAATGAAGGTAACAGAAATAGAAAAACAGTCTATGAAACTGAAGAAAGACAAAAGAGAGAGAGATGAGCGTCAGTCTAGGGCATAGAAAATTGGTAATAAAATAGGAGTTGCAAAAAAGCATGGCTGCCAGTGAAAAGGGTAATAGAATTTTTTTTCAGTTACATTGGGAACAAAGGAGAACCTAGTAATGGGATAGGACACTATGAAATTGGACATAGCTAAAGTGACGATAAGTACTTAGGAAATGTTCAACAACTGTTCCTATTCCCTATTTGGAAAGTTTGATGTACAGGAGTTACATAAGAACAAGGAAGAACTTTCTACCCTGCTCTCTGAAGTAGAACTGGCGCAATAACTGGAGTCTACGTTTGAAAAGAGTCACCTAAGATATCTATTCTGTTAGTGTTAATTTTAGTAAATATTTGAATAACAGGGAAGTTCCATACAATTGAAAACTAACCCCATTTGTGCCAGTAATTCAAAAGGGCAAAAGAGATAGCTATGTAAATATATTCTGGTTATCCTGAAATCAAAATCAAGGGAAATAATGTGAAAAGTGTTATCTGATAAAAAGATTAGAGGATGGGAGTACGATTTATTGTAGTTAATGTGACTTTAAGGAAATAGATAATTTCAAACAGGCCTGAACTTTTTATTGCATTGAATGTGAAGTTTGGTGCATAAAATTTCCTGTAGATATAGAGTATATAATGTTTGTTGTAATAAGTACAGTGCATAATATTGTGGTGAAAAATGAGATTTATAGCACAGCAAAAAAGCACTTTATAAATGGACTAAGGATTATATATATGACAGATTTCTTGTGCCTGCCAATGATGAATCATCATGAAATGGTGGATTTTCCAGTGAGGTACTACTGAGATTGATATTAGGCTCAATGTTTTTCCAGCAGTTCAGCAGTGTTGTGAGGAAGTAAATATGAAATCGGTGATGACAAAATGTGCAGGTGGAGATATAAATAATGCTGAAGATTTGGCAGTCATTTAAAGGAATCCGGATTGCTTGGTTGTCTGGACCTATTCAAGGAATTCTCCTATTCAGGAGTACTGTATGTAAAATTGTTCGTGAGAGACCTGAGACTTTAGATGAGACTTTAGGAGACTGCAGCCTGGAAAACCGTGTATATAGGTGGTAGTTTCAGTCTTACCTGTCTCTTTTGCTGTGTAATTTTTTTTCTCTAACACAGTCTACATTTCTGTATCTATAAGTTTAGTCCAGCAATTCTGGTCCTTTTCATAGATGTTCAGATCTTTTGGCCATGGTTTTCTTCTACTTTCTATGCATGAAAATATTTCTTCTGAGGATGTTAGTATCATCTGTATGATAAAATGTACACCCCCCACCCCCCACCCACTGGTGTGTGTGTCTCTTGAACTTTCAGCATGTTGGCTATGGAATGTAATGGCAGTAGCAGTGCAAGAGTCACCTGAAAGATAAATTGAATATACACAAGTGCACACAGTATTTTTGGAAGCATGGCTACTAACACATATGCAATGTATTTCTTACATTAAAAAAAAATCTGCCTCAGCCTTCTCTCATAAAATCTCTCTGAAGTACTGGAAAATATCCCTAATTTATTCTACTATTTAACTTAATGCATTGTCTTGGGTTTTGTTTTGTTTTGTTTTGTTTTTTCTTTTTCTCTAGCAGTGGTCAGCACACCGGTTCTTTTGTTTGCTCTTTGATTCCCAGAGTGATGAGTCTCTTCTGATATGCTTCCTTTCCCTTGGGACAAAGTGAAAATTTGGGCTCCATTACCTACATTCTATACTCTGATGAGACAAATATCCAACTGGAAAGTCACGTTAGACTCTCCCTCTGTTGTTTTAGCCCCCTTTTCCTTCAGTAGATGTACTCGTTCATTTAAAAATACACTAATAGATACTTTCCCATGAAGTACTACTGCAAATACTATCTTTTCCAGTTTATTTACTCTCAGATTAAGTTCACATTGTTTGTTAACCTGGACAATATTTTTTATAACCCTGAGTGCTATCCTTATAAGTTTTAAAACATGAGGCTTTTTTGAAATGAATGTAGCTGCTTTTTGCACCATACTGCCAATGCACTAATTGAAAATCTAACACATCTTCTGCAACAAGACTCTTAGTATTATCATCTGCTGCTGCAGTTCTGTGCCTCGTGCCTACGAAGTGATCTTTGAGCTAAAGGGCTTTCTTCTCTTGAAAACTCATTTGAAGTATGTCTGCTTGTCTGCTTCCAGGTTCATTTCTTGTAGTATTTTGTGTTCCCTGCAACATCAGAATATCATCTAGCTTGCATAAACCTTACTTTGATTCGGGTGACTTTGCTTGGCAAGTTCTAATTACTATTTTAGGGTAAATCTCACTCCACAGATTTTATATCCCAGATCCCAATTATGAATTTTTAATTTAGCAGAAGCTCAATCTCTCACAATTACAATATTAGCTTTTCAGTTTTATATCAGTCAAAAAAATAGTCCTTGTTCTTTGAACTGTTACATAAAACACGTAAATTATGTTTTATTTTTAATGTGACAATGTAGAATTTCTCACATTTCAAAATCACAACTTCATAGCTACCCTCCTCTGCCTGAATTTACTGAAATCTGTGAAAAACAAGTACATAAGAATAATTGCTTATGAAATTACAGCTGCTCCTGATTCTTACTTTTAGCTGGCAACTGCCTAATATTAATGGAATTTTAGGAGAAACACAATGCTAGTTTAAGACATACTCAGAAAGTAATTAAGGTTATTGGCTTAGAATTCTGTGGAAGAAAATGTGAGCTACATCAAGCTAACTGTGGCTTTTATATTTATAAGAATTATGTATGTGCAGACAAATTAAAAAAAAAGGGGGATAGAAAAAATGTTGAAATGTGAATGGCTCAATTTTTCAAAATTTTTAACGTTAGGAACAAATTAGTATGGTATCCATCCCCATAAAGACAAGCTCTTTATCAGGTTACAGCAAACAATATTTGCATGGATTTATAATAAACACAGAATCTCAATTTTAATTGAAAAGCAATCTGTGTGCCTGAAAGCTTCTTGGTTTTTTCCAACTATATCAGTAGATAAAATAGCAGATATATCCTTGCTTCATTTTAATTGACTGCATCATCCATATTGGCTTCCTGCAACATTTCCAAGTTTGAAGGTACTTTGGCAGGTGCTGGCAGTGAGACATTGTGCAGGTCCTGAGAGACAAATGGATGCTAAAGGGTAGGGTAGGGTATTGTTGGGCTCCCAATGGCTTCCTTTCTTGCTGCAAGAGATGCTCAGCTGCAGGAGAGGTGGTCGGTGTGGGTATGGTGCTCTGAGGGATTCCCCACATGGGCCTTGATAATTTCCAGTGAGGGAGACCAACCATGAAAAAAAAGGAGACACACAGTAGGGTGGCTCTTAGCTTCTGTGATTTTTAAGATGACTGAAAAATAAGACATTGCTCTGCTGCAGATTATATAAAGCCACTATTATTAATTGTTCAGAGTCTCTGGAGGTTTAGTGCAGACAAACTTGTGGGTTCCACCTTGAAATACTGCCAGGTTTGACTCCAAGTTCACAGTAATTGAAATTATTGCTTAAGGCTCATACAGGAATGTCAGTATGCCAGACTATTTAATTAGTGGTCTTATTGCTTCAGTGAGTCCTTATGTGGATGGTGTTCTACACACTACAAACTGGAGGTAAAAAATGGAAAGAATTAATGAATATCTGTAAAAAGACCTGACCTGCAGAAACCTGATGCAGGTCCTGCAGCCCAGCATAGAATCTGTGGAGAAAATTCAAAGACTTTATATTGAGGCCATTGACCAATAGATTTTAAAAACAGTAGGTGCAGAACTCTCTGAAAGGAGGATATTACCTCATGTTTCTATAAGATCGGGGGATGGAAAAGTTAGAGAGCATTCATTTACTCTGTGTGATGTATGAAAGAAATGGTTTCTGAGAATTTCATAGAATCATAGAATCATTAAGGTTGGAAAAGACCTCTAGTATCATCAAGTCCAACTGCCAACCCAACACCACCAAGTCTCCTAAAGCATGCCCTCAAGTGCCACATCTACACGTCTTTTAAATACCTCCAGGGACGGCGACTCTACCACCTCTCTGGGCAGCCTGTTCCAATGTCTGACCACTCTCTCAGTAAAAAAATTCTTCCTAATATCCAGTCTAAACCTCCCCTGATGCAGCTTGAAGCCTTTTCCTCTCGTTCTCCCAGCGACCTGGGAGAAGAGACCAACACCCACCTCACCACAACCTCCTTTCAGGTAGTTGTAGAGAGCGATAATGCCTCCCCTCAGCCTCCTCCAGACTAAACAACCCCAGCTCCCTCAACCTCTCCTCATATGACTTGTTCTCTAGACCCTTCACCAACTTTCTTGCCCTTCTCTGGACATGCTCCAGCACCTCAATGTCCTTCCTGTACTGAGGGGCCCAAAACTGAACACAGTACTCGAGGTGCGGCCTCGCCAGTGCCGAGTACAGGGGCATGATCACTTCCTTACTCCAGCTGGGCACACTATTCCTGATACAAGCCAGGATGCAGTTGGCCTCCTTGGCCACCTGAGCACACTGCTGGCTCATGTTCAGCTGGTTGTTGACCAGCACCCCCAGGTCCTTCTCCACTGGACAGCTCTCCAACCACTCCTCCCCAAGCCTGTAACATTGCATGGGTTTTTTGTGACCCAAGTGCAGGACCCGGCACTTGGCCTTGTTAAACCTCATACAATTGGCCTTGACCCTTCAATCCAGCCCATCCACGTCCCTCTGCAGAGCCTTCCTACCCTTGAGCAGATCAACACTCCTGCCCAACTTGGTGTCGTCTGCAAACTTACTGAGGGTGCACTCAATCCCCTCATCCAGATCATTGATAAAGATATTAAACAAGACTGGCCTCATCACTGAGGCCTGGGAGCCAACTGGATTTAGCTCCATTCACCACAACTCTCTGGGCTCAGCCATCCAGCCGTTTTTTTACCCAGCGAAGAGTACACCCATCCAAGCCATGAGCCGCCAGCTTCTATAGGAGGATGCTGTGGGAAACAGTATCAAAGGCTTTGCTAAAGTCCAGGTAGATAACACCCACAGCCTTTCCCTCATCTACTAGGCAGGTCACCCTGTCATAGAAAGAGACCAGGCTGGTCAGGCAGGACCTGCCTTTCATGAAGCCATGCTGGCTGGGCCTGATCCCCTAATTGTCCTGCACATGCTTGGTGAGCTCACTCAGGATGAACGCTCCATAACCTTCCCTGATACCGACGTCAAGCTGACAGGCCTGTAGTTCTCCTGATCCTCCTTCCAACCCTTCCTGTAGGTTCAGATTCATAAGAAGGAGATAAAGAAGTTTTTCACCTCCAAATGCTAAGCCTTGGGTTGCAATATGATTGCAAGCATGTGCCTGTAACCCCTCTACCAACATGGATCTCAGGCAATGAAGAAAGTCATTGCTCAAAGAATTCTTTAAAGCTGCTTCTCCCTTGTGTCCAAACTAATCTGAATTAGTTGTCTAAAGGGAGAGGAGGAGGACCTGAACAATTTTTGATATATATTTGTGCTAAGAGGAGTCTTAAATCTGCTGAACATAAGTTTACTTATGGAATTTATAAATGCAGTGGAAAAATCTAAAAAGAATCAGGTGAAAGTGGGCATAACTACCAAAGACCAGCACATAACTGACTCTTGATGACTGATAAAGCTAATGACTTCTATGGGTCTGTAATATAATACTTAATGACTTATTTTATTAAAAACTCTGTGGGAAAAGGGCAGGCCAAGGTGTGAAGAGATATGTCATTTCTTTAAAAGACAAGTAGGAGGAGGATGAGAGAAAATTTTATCTATAAGCTTAACAGAGAAGCTGAGAGAATATCATTAAAGACAGTGGTGTTTTCTGAGGTTATTAAGTTTGTTCAAAGCTTTTATACTTGTTTAAAAAATCACAGGAAGTAATTTTCCAACTGACACGGTTGGTTATTGCATTTCCATACTATTATGTAGTCATGTCTGCAGAAATATTGGCCTTTGTGTACACTTAACTAAGAATGTGACTGCTTCAGGATTCTTCGGAAATTGAGTCCTTAAACTTCTTATGGCTTTGTGTGAAGGACTTTTAAGATATTGACTTCAGTGCTTTTGAAGGATTTGACTTACGATTTAAAAAAGGAATAAGTAAATGTATTATATTAGATATTTTTACAGTTGCATTTTATGGAACATTTAATACCAAATTATTGAGTACCTATATTATGAGACACCTTTTCTTCTTCACCAAAAATCATTCACAAGTGGAGATTTCTGGAGCTATACAGTTATTGCTGTCATTTCACTTTGAAAGAGTGGATTGCTTTATTCTCAAGGGTTACACAAATTTATGCAGAGGACTTTCCCCTCTAAAAGCATTTTAATTTTTATGGCATATGCTTACACTTATTTTTCCCTTAGATGTTTTGTGTTATAATTGAGTTGAACATGAGACCTGCAGTTACAAATTACACATATTTCTGTCAAAAGTAGTTCTCTTGAGGATGACATGAATTATTTGCAAAGATATTTCATAGGTAACAAGCAATTTCCATCTTTAAGGAAGTTACTCATACTGTTTGGACTAGAAACTTAATGTGGGGATACAAATGTTTGGGAACACACTAGACAAAATATCCTGCATGACATTGATAGCATTTGCTCTAGCCATGCATATACGTCTTTTATTAGTTCCTGTTCATCACTCTAACACATCTTCTACACTTTCAAACAGACTGTGTTGCATGAAGTTTCCACAAATTTGGGTTAAAGGGTCAGAAAAAGGTAAAACCTCTCCGGCAGAACTTTCTCTCTAGGATGCAGAGGAAGGTTTCTTTGTGTATAGCTGGCACCTATTTTTTAATCTGACGGACAGAAGAGATTATGTGCACCCTGGGAGAGGTGCTAAATCACCAAAGGCTTCCCCGGAATGTCAGCATATTTTTCCTTACCCTTCTATATGCTATCCAAAAACCTTATGAAGTTATTTGCTACTGGACAGCATAATATTAATTCCCATCTGTACATAGGGAAGACATGTTACAAAACGAAATGCTTCTCAGGGTAAAATTAATAAGTGAATTTTTAGAATACATTTTGACCGGTAGCTTTGTATTTTGCCAAGAATTAGGTGGAACAGCTACAGATGTAGCAGGTAAATATGGTTCACACATTGACATGTTACATTTATTTTATATATATATATACTATTTTAAACTGATTTTTTTTGGTGCATTTCCAGAAGGCAGAAAATCTGAAAAATACAGAGTACATAATTTAATAGAGTTCAGGATATAGGAAACCAATTAGGTCTTGAACTCCAAGGCTGAGATTAATTGGTTTAAGTAAATGATTTTTTTTTCATTTTCATTAAACCACCAAATTAGTGATCAGCTTGGCATGATCACCAAAACATACATAGATCTATACTTAAAGGAGTGCTACAGGCTTTTATCATGCTACAAGGATACTCCCACTACACTATGCAGCTCTCACTAAAGTACATTAAAACCATAGTTCATATTCATATGCAAAGTAAAGCTTTCTTTGAAGTCTGTGATTATTAATGTGTTTGAGGTTAAGCAAATATTTATATAAATTGCTGGATAAGGGCTAGTCTGTTCAGCATTTTTGAGAATTAAATTCACATGTCCTGAATCAGCTGCTGCTGATTTAATTTCCATGGCTGAGAGATTTGTCTCTGTGGACTGTGGGGAAAAAAAAGTGGTGGGGTGGGTAAGAAGTAGCTCTAGCAGTTGTAATGAAGACCTTCTTCATTGGTGAGTGCTTTAGCCCTAAAATTGGGCAAAGTGCTGTATGAGGAGCCATCTCTTCCACAAAAGCAAGAGGTGTGAGAAGATACAGATCAAACATGAAAAGAGAACTGCATGGGAATATAGGGCTGGAAATGGTCAACTGCATCATCAGATGTAATCTGATTACATTCCGATACATTCTGATGCATTCTCTGTAATCCTCAGCAATCATACCAAGTTTGAAGGGTCCACCATATCATCTGTGCTACATACCATCTATACATCTCATGGGCCATAAACCACTTCTGCATCCCATTGAAAACACAAGGTATGTAATAAAAGATGGGAGTCTTAGCTAAAATGTTCCACAGGAAGAGATCAAGAGAGACTGTGGTCATTGTCAGTGCATTAGCAGGCTGTTTATTAAATAACCTTTCCTGATGATCCCAGAAAAAAGACACTCCATATGAACAAAATCCCAGTGGCTTTTGGCTCTCTGATACAAGAAAACTCCTTCTCAGTCCCAGTTCTAGTTGTCTTTTTAAGAGTAATAATTACTCTAAATGGTGTATTTATTATTTGGTATTAATTTCACAAAGTGAATCCAAGACAACCTCCAGTTTTACATACACACTGATGGATGTGGAAAATCCTTGAATACAGAACTGTTAGAGTGTCTAAGTGTAAATGAGACTCTGCTTTAGTTTACTAAATATAGAAGTTATATGCTGGCCAGAACATAACATCAGTAAAAAAATTACCTCTTGTCTTTTTCTCTGAGAAAAAAGGCTGATCTCTATATGAATCGCTGAAATTCAAACTAAATAAAGATGATGTTAAATTATCTGTGTAGTATCACCCATGCTGTCTTGTACTAAATACAGCAAGCACGCAGGTGTATGTTGTAGGCATATCATCCAGATCTTACTGAGAGTTTAGTCTGATTTCTATTACTGCAAATGCTGCCCTGGCCTGTGACTATTGGTGTTCCTTTTATATAGAGCAGCCAGGCAATCACATACCAAATGCAGTGATATTCTAGGACCATGTTGTTCTTGGTAACCTTTTCAAATAATTTAGCTTAACCCAACATGCCACAGAGCTCTCTGTTAGAAAGGAACTTGTAGGGGAGTGAGCCGATCCTGGGAAATCCCATGTGGAATCTGTGGGATCAGGGTAGCACCTGGGCATGGATCTTGGGCAAATTGCTTAGATCTGTTTTAGTGTATATTGAAAACCTGCAGCTCAGCATAATCGACACAAGCTTTAATTCCCTTTGAAAGCTGTGGGAGCTAGGTATTTAAATAATAATTAAACTTTTGGGGATCTAGTTACTAATAGATAATAAATTTTAGGCACCTAATACCCGTTGAAATCAACTAGATTATGAACCTTCCCTTCCTAAAGGTCTTCTTAAATGTCCACCTGCATTTTTATCTCTGTCACTCTGTTGGTTAGCATCTTGTAATTCTGTTTCTTATCCTTACTTAGCCATCTTCATTAGCATGTTCACAAGATAAATATGTTAAGCATCACAAGGCTGGGGACCACTGAAGTACTGGTTGACTGTACCTCTAAGCCACGTGATACTGCATTTACTTCAGTTAGCTTCATCCTTTCAGAAAGAACTAGCAGATCAATTGTTTCCAGAGCTGTGAAGCAGCAAGGTTAGGCCTTTTGCTCAGCATCCGTGCTACAAAGGAAATGTTATTGTAACCTTCACTGACTGAAGAATACTCAAAGCACAAAATTAGTATTCTTTATAATTGCTTTTGTAAAGCAGCTCTTAAAGAAAATGCAGAGCTTTATACAGTGAAAGCAGAACAATGAGTGTCACGGAAAGTTGGACTGTTCTGAATGCTGCAGTACATTGGAGCTTCACAGAGCATTTTGGTAGTCCTTCACCAGGCCAAGGAGAGACAGAGCTATAAGGTTTTTCCTTAAATTATGAATTTTTGTTTGAGATAGGAAGGACTTTTTGTTTGTTTGCTTGCTTCCTGTGCAATTTTTGGAGCCTGATATATGTCCTATTC
Source organism: Phalacrocorax aristotelis (assembly GCF_949628215.1). NCBI lineage: Eukaryota > Metazoa > Chordata > Aves > Suliformes > Phalacrocoracidae > Phalacrocorax > Phalacrocorax aristotelis. The sequence continues at coordinate 66,472,567 of NC_134279.1, read as the reverse complement.
AAGAAAGGAATGCAATGTCAAAATCTTAAAAAGTCTTCACAACCGAAAATGAGGAAAATGGTCAGCTCAAGTCAATTGAAATACTTTATTTAATAGCTTCAAATATTTCTTCTCTATTTGACTGTGGGTTTTTTGAACCTTTTGTCTTATTATAATTATATTCTAAACTTATTTTTACTTCAGGAAAAGTAATTTTAAAAGTTCAAAGCACCAGGATGAAATGTTTAGATGTCTTATGAACTTTTTGTATGTTGTTTTCCAGATTTTCCAAGGTCAGTTCTTTCCTGGTTCAAATGAGTAGGTATTTTCTGATTAAGTATATATAAAGGAAAGATTCCCATTGCTGTTTTTAAAAGATCTCTTTACAACAAGGACAAAACTATTACTATTTGATACCTCTATTACATGGATTCTAGTATGTGTAATTGGTGCAGAATGTTTTCATTATCAGTTGAATTTTGGGACCTCCGAATGAATATCGCTTGTTTTCTGGAGAGCTTCATTTTGTTATCGTGTTTCAGTATACAATATACGGTCATTTTGTTATCATATATAAGTAGGATTTAGTACGGATTGTCAGCGTCCTCTGCAGACCGCTAATGCAACCGCTGGCCATGGCAACCATACTGTCTACCAATATAGAATATGAGAAGTGCATATGAAAGTCTTTAAAAACATTTAGGCAGCAGTCTATTATTAGTGTTTGGGAGCCACTGCTCCAGATCCTTGCTGTGTTCTTTTATCCTTAGGGAGGGGTCACAGCTTCGTTTCAGAAAGACCAAGGGTAAATTATTCAGTTGCTTAAGTGTTTTAGGCATTACAGCAGCTAAATGGATCCCACTGCTCTTCTGGCATGCTGAAGCAGTTCTGCTGTGACTCACAGAGGTACTAACGAAGTTATCTGGGTGCATTGCTGATGAGCAACTGTCCCTGCAAGTCATTGCTGGTGCCTGCCCTGCAGGGCCCCAGGCCCTGTCTGCTGTGAGGGCGATGCCCAGCTGAGACGGGGCAGCTGGAGACAAGAGTATGAGCCAGCACACACAGCACAGTGGCTTCAGGTTTACCCTCCCATCTCTAAGAAGAGATTTTGGCTCAAACTCCCTAGGAAGGTGTGTTAGGGCAAAGGATGAAGACAGAGCAAATGCTAAAGGCTTTAGACCCAGGAGCCTCACTGCACATTCAACTATGTCAGGGGGAATATGTGAGCAGAGGAGAGGGAAGAATTTGCAATGAAATACAACAGGAATGGTGAGGTAGCTCTATTTTTTTTTTTTTTGATTCTCAATTAATACAGAGAATTAATGTAGCAAAATGAAATAATTAATTTTAAGTGAAAATAACACAAGTTCACATCTCAGAATGCTGTGATGATATCTTGCTGTACCTGCAAGTTCTTCATAAAGGATGAGAAAATGCTTAATTTTTGAAACCGAGTGAGTCATCCTTATAGAGGAAGTCCTGTCTGAGTGAAAGAAATGTAGCTTGAGAGAGTGCAAATATAATCCCCCTTAAATGTAATTTTTAATACTCAAGTCAGCTGACAGAGCTTGGTGTGATTTTTCAGGTGGTGTTGAAAAGGACAAGTTCTGGTAGTAATCATGTCATACACTCAAATTGAAGCTGTATTCTCGATGAGTTTAAGTACAGCTAGCTAACATGATGCTGAACATGACTTGTCCTTTGCTATATCAGCTGCAAAATCAGCATTATGTTTGCAACTGTTAAAAATGGAATAGGGTGAAAATGTCCTGTGTAAGCAGGACTGTTGAGCTACTGTATCAATAAAGAGCTTTTATTACTATTTTATTATACTCACATGTGATGGAAAAAGCTGTTACCATATCCAACGTTTAGCTCATGTTTCTAAAGTAATTTTGAAAAACTAATGTGATAGATGTTAACAAATCTGCTTTTGGCTTTGCTGCTGTATGAAGTAATATATCATAAAATGACCAAAAGATAGAGTGCTTTGGTTGATTTCTTAAGCAATATTCTGTCAGAAGGTTTTCCTGTCCCTCCTATAAAGACTTACACAACAAACACATTCATAGAGCTGAGTCTTTCATATTCACATTTTACTAACCTCTACATTAAAAAAGTAGCTTCCCCCTTCTTTGTGAATATTTAATAACAAACACTATGCTGCAGTCAAATCTTACTTTGTAAAGAATTCGTTATATATAGAAAATATTTCAGAGGACATTTACTGAAAGAGTATTAAGGAACTAACCACGAAATTAATTGAATTTATGTTTAGATATTACGTTTTTTTTTCTCTAAACTCTAATTAAATGTTTTTGGAAAATATTTATGTAAATTTTGAGGTATGATAGAATATTTTAAGTTAGTTCCATTACACTGAGCAATGGCATTTCATTAATAACACTAAGACTTCCTCCAAACAAAATCAAAAAACCCTAATTTTCATTTTCAACTACAAGAAAATGCCGTAAAATTCACACAAGTGAATGTGCAGATTTGTATTTTAAAATTACTTAGTAGGTTTTACTGATCCAATTTCTATTGACTTCAGCAAACCCCATCAGGAAGCTGTTGCTTTCCAAAATCAGTATCAACATTTCAGCCCACTAAAATCTGTTCAAGGTCAAAGGAAACACAACATTAACACCCTAATCAGAAAGCTGGAACAGGAATGTTTCCCTCTCCTTTTTGTCACACTCTTCAGGCTCCAGCTGTCTTTATTTTTCCTCCTCTCCTCCCAAATAGGAGAACCCTCTCTGCTCATTCCTTCTTAAATGTGAAAACCCTCATACTGCTCCATCACATCTCAGCAGCCTTTCTGTCTTCTTCCTGCTCCCACTCTCAAAACAAGAGGACTGGTCTAACTCTTCTAGCACTGCTGTCAGTACAGAGACAGCTCTACATGCTGCTTTTTGGCCTCTTAGCCCAAGATTTCCACTCATTTTTTGGCCCTTCTTTGATCTTTCAGTTCTGTATTTGTGGTCCTTGTTCTTAGTCCCCTTTGAATAAATGCAAATAGCTGGTTATGATTCCTCATGATTCAAAAACAGAACAGCAGCAGATAAGCAGCAGTTTACCTGTACACATCTGTACTGACACAGCCCTATCGGTCATGCTTAAGCTGTTCCATAGGGAAGTGGCATCTTTATGTATTCTATGACTCTGCTCTTCAAAGAGCTATTCAGGCTTCCTTCATGAAGTTTGTTCTTTTAGGGAGCTGTCAGGCTCTTCTACATGTGTGTCAAGTTTAGCTATGCCTCTGCAGATGTCCTGACCTGACAGGCGCTCTTCTACAGTTCCCTAACAGTGGGGGAGAAACATCTATCAGAGGTTATATGTGGTGGGCTTCCTCCTTGGCAAGGGAGCAGCACAGGAATTACCCCTGTGGAGCCTTCCAGACTGTAAAAACAAAGAAATGAGCTACTGTAGCACTCAATCTTTTGATGTTAAAGCAATTGCTCCCTGCCAGGACTTCCGCACCTCATTCCTTTTCCTGGGGCCATCCTCCATGTAGCACTCACATCAGACGCTGATGCCCTAGGTACTGCCTGATCCCTCTCATTACTTCCTTTGGTATCTGCCAAATCACCCGCACTGTCCGCATTCATACTGGGAGTTATACCCAGTCCCTTTGAAGCCCTTAGGCACAGTTTGCTCTCCCCAGATGCACTATGGTGACCCTCTTTTCTCCATCAGCATAGCTATTTTATTTGTCCCCAGACTTAATCCATGTGCTGCTGCTTCCCTTTTTCTCCCTCCTTCCCTCGTCTTCCACAAAGAACCTCAAAGATGGTCTGCACACAGTAAGATCTTCATGTCAGAATAGGTGGTCAGTGTTACATTTTTAAACAGAACAGCAGGTAAACTAGCAAACATTAGGAAGAAAGTTCAGAAGGAAGGCACCTGTAGCTTAGCTTAGGCTGTCTGCCAACCTTAACGTGCAAAAACTAGTTTTAAACCGAAAGGTCCAAGGGTTGCTACATTTCTAGCTCAAGGACATTATCCTTATTCAAAACAAGCCCTAAGACCTGATTTTAACACTTTTTTTTACAGGAGTCATTAGTCTGGATAACTCCAAATGCTCTGGAAAGCTCCTTCTCTGCTCTTAAGGTTTTGTGTGTGAACACAAAAGAGCTTTTGTGTCTTCATTCCTCTACATCACACCAGGACTTTTGAGGCTCTGTTGTTCTTCCCTTACACTCAGTGTTATAACTGAAGTCTTCCCAGCTTCAGCCTGATAGCTCATAAGACTTTAAGGGTTTCTATTGTGTCTTTGGAATCATCTGCTAATAAGAGTGGATCTAATGAAGCTTAGCTATATAATAAGGTTGAGCTAGGTCAAGCTTCAGAGAGACAGTGGTGGCTTCCACTGAAAACTATGGTGCTTCTTGAGCTGCATCTAGCTCTAGCAGCCCCTTGTCAGCACTAAGACAACTCCTAGAAAGGCAAGAGAGGAATTCAGAAGTATTCCTGTACCTCTAAATCTTGGTGAGTTTGATCCAGTGATTTTTTGAGAGGGGTCAGGAGATACATGCTCTGAGATAAGCATAAAATGGTCTGCAGGATTCAGGACATAACAGCAGGAGGGGAGGCTCTGGATGTAAGGCTTTGTCAGAAGAACATCTGCTCTCCTAGGTCTCTGACGACAGTGCATTGTGAATGGGATAGAACTGTCAGTCATGTGAAGATTTCCTTGTAGATGGTGTTCTTCTAGACCCTGAGACACACCAAAGGCCTGTAGTCTGGTAGTGTCTATGTGCGTGTATGTCTGTTGCCAGGTTTGCCACTCCTAAGTGTGGCCACAAAGAAATTGGAATCCATGAGTAAGTTTTCTTCTTCAGCCTAGTATGACCAACAGAAGCAACAGGAAACTTCACTTGTTGGACGAGAGGCAAATGAAAGGTACAGCACTCTTCTCCTGTGCCTAATGTGGCTCAGCATGGGTCTTGATGTTCAGGACTAGCTTGACTGTCTGAAGAAGTTGTTTTGGGGTCAAGAAGAAGAAGGAGGACAAGGACAAGGAGCAAGAATGATGTATGACTAGTCTGATTCCTTCATTTAGCTCATATCCTCGGCTGTTCCCAGTCCTCTGGCTGCACAGGTGTCATTGGTTGTGAGAATGGGGTCAGACCATAGCTTTAAAGCTCTGCCAGTCTGTACTTAGCTGTTTTGGTTTTAAGCCTAGCAATAAATCAAAACTATTTAATTAATCTTACTATACATTTCATAAGTATTCCAGGTTTGAAGTGTCTTAGACTTTAATTCTTAACTATATACCTTAATCATAAACTATTCTTCTTAAGGACTGCCCTAAAATTTCTGTTTCAAATCTCCATTTCACGTACATATTTTCAGAGCTGCAAGATATGAATAATTTTAAGTCAGTTTGAATAAATATAATTATGCATAACTACATATTAAACTAATTTTATAGGGTACTTTTGAATTTCATTTTGCCTCCCATTTTAAATATTTGTCTTGAAAGAACATCGTAGCATTTTCTTTAGCTTTCTCCTTTCTGCCTTGTGTGCTGGTGATTGACAAATACAACCTTAGAAGCAGCTTAACAGTTTTATGGCCTGGGATCCCTGTCAGTGTAGGCTACTATACTGAGCTTTTCACTGCAGCTAGAACATTAATAACTTGTGCTTTCAGGAATTAAATATCATATTCATGGTTTCTTTGATTCTTTTCTTATTGGCTTTCTTTGAACAAAAGGATCTGTTTTAATGGTCCAAGCTCAGAGTGATAGAGACTGGAGGACATTTTTTCTCCTCTTCAGATTATTTTTTGACAGCCTTTCTATTTTTGTCAGATTGTTCAATATATCATTTTCCTCACATGAGAAAAGCAGTTGTTATGTTTTACTTGCCAATGGTGCAGAAAATGACGCAAATGTTTTGCTTGCTGAGCATTCTTAAAGTTCTTCCTGAGCATTAAGCATCTTTAAAAATAGGGCATTACTTTTGATTAACACCAAGAGATTTTTTTTTTCCTTTAAGATGCATCTATTTTGGGTGCAAATAATTTAGAACAGTGTCATTAGTAAAACAGATGAGAGGTACTATTGATCAGAGAGACACAGGCATTAAGTTTTCTTGTGTCAATATGAACATAAGCTTGTTACAGAGACCTCTTGTTGACAAGCTCATTTTTAAAAAGTCATTATTATAAATTGCTTCAACTAGTCAGATCATATAAAATCTACTTGTAATGTAATATTCCAGATGCTTGATTACTGTTCTTCAGTAGCGAGCTGCCAATTTCATCCTCCTGAGATTGTGTGACAGATTGTAATACAATCTGTTGATGTTCTCGATTGTAACTAAAGTACATCATTGTCACCCATGCTAAAAAGCTGGGACATATACTGTAAATGTATAATTTTGTGAAATGTATGCTAGTATTTTTTGTTCCAGCAATTTCAAATGGTACACAACAATATACTTGATCTGGTGAGGAGGAGAATCAGAGACAGAGGAAAACAAAGCAGATAACTGGAGCAGCAAAATGTAGTGGATATGCTAATCCTATGAACAATGCAGGTTAAATTGCCTTTGGTGTGCGTGCTGGTTTGGGGGAAAGGGAGAGAAAAAAAATTGAGGAGACCATACTTGTGTTGGTCCCTACCCTCCATTTTCTGCTCCAAAAGGTCCAGCTACAACAGCCATCCCAGCACAAAGCTGCAAATGGCTTGAAAGTGAATGGCAGAAAAGAAGGAAGGTGGCACGCTTGCGTTACACCACCTAACTGAGCTTTCACAGAGGGGCAGAGGCATGGCATGGTGTGTACTGTCCCTTTGTGTGCTCAGGTCCATGAGGGGAGGAAGAAGAGACTTTTGCTGGCTGATGATATGCTTGTGCCTTGAGGTCAGAAAAGGAATTTCTGGTGGATTAAAAGATTGATAAACATTACAACCAAGTCAATGACTGTCAATAAATCGGGAAATGTGGATTGTTTATTCCCTCCCTTCCCCTGTGGAGGAAGAACACGGACAGAAAGGCTTTTTTAGGTTCTCCCAACATCATAATTTCTTTTTGCATTGTCTCACCTCAGCTTCCTTTCCCATCGTAGCCTTTCTTCATTGAAGTTCATTAAGGCTGTAGCTCAGAGAAGCATTTCAACATCAGGTACATCCCAACTCAGCAAATGACCTAGCTACCTGAAATATAGCTGACTTGGTCTGGTCCTCTCATCCCCTCACAAGTATATAGTTTCTTCCCCAAGCAGTGCGGTCATGAGGCTGGAGAACTAGACCTGCACCAGCTTTGGGTACTGCCTCGACATCGTACCTTGGTGGCTCTTATATCTCAGCGTGGGTTTTATGTGTAGCTTCATCTAACAGTGACAGCCTCTGAAAGCAGCAGTCCCACTCCCCCTGTCTGTCCTTGGCCCCTTCCCCTTGATTGGAAATTGCAATTGTGCATCTGCAGGGTCAACTGGCTTACACCTGCTCACACAGCAGAACACCCCCCTGCAAAATTGTACCTTGTCTTTGTTGGGTCGATTGCCTGTGGCTCAGGGACAGACTCAAGACAATTTTAGGAACGTACCCCTGCAGGGAGGGCAGGTGTTTTGGGAGCAGGGCTGCCCACTCCAAGGAGTGCCGGTTCAGATGGGCTCCGTAGAGCTGTAACAAAAAATTGTGCCCTCATATTTCCCTGTGGAGGTAGCGATACTTTCTTCCTTGAGCACATAGTGCTTCTGTGTTCATGGATGCAACATGCCCCACAGTTATGAGATTTGGTTATGCTGTGTTAAAACAACAAAGAGAAAGAACTTGTGTTTTCCACATTTTAAATGCATAAATATGGGTATATGACAGGAACTCTTCTATGGTCTCTGTAGACTACACATATACCTGAGGATGAGTCTCGAGGTAAGAGAGAAAGGTATAAAATAAGACACAGTGTTTTTAAACCTTTTTCTTTTAAACCACAATTACCCCTTGTCTGCTTTAGCTGACTGTTTTCCACTGCTTCAGTTTTTAATTTAATTTAATTTAATTTTATTTTATTTTATTTTGCCCCCTCCATGTTAATTTTGGAATACCTGGATGAACACAACAGAGAGAATAGCTGAGGTGGTAGCCTTACTGCTAGTCTTCTACTAAATGTCTTGGAGAGAAAAAAGAAATCTTACAGAAACTTCCTCCTGGAATTTAGGTGTAAGATCAGGCTCTGACATAGTGAAGGGACATGAGACATGGCTGCTATACTAAAACTCTGAGTGTACACATTTGTAAATGTACTTTATGGAATTCACTGGAAACAGCATATAGTTGTTATAGGCTATAATTTTGTCCGAGGATGAAAATAACGATGTCAATTCACAGCTCTATTAATTACACTGAAAGTGTTGTTTTTTAAACATGTCACTTTGAAAACAGCTTTTGTTCTTAATTGTATTTGATTCTGGTAGAGAAGCTCTTTAATCTCCATGCTATATGAGGTAGCTGTCACAAACACTGGAACAAAAAGCTGACTTACGAAAGGTGGACATATCTGAAAGGAATTACTAGGAGCACATAAAGTCAAATAGGTCCTGCTTCCCTGGCAGTTTGTGAAGCCATTCAGTGTGAAGAAGATCCGCTTTTAGGTAAGCACGTTGCTCAGGTCGTGTTCTTCTATCATTGCTTGTGCTGAATAATACCTCCCACTGGGAAGTCAATCATTTCCATCTTGTGAAACCAGTAATTGTAAAGGTGGCAAAATTGGTAGGTTACTGTATAGGCAAATATTATTTACATGATATTTTTAGTCTTAGGAGGATGGATATAGTTTCCTGGCTGGTGTTCTAGAAGTATGTTATACTATAGAAGTATATATATAGAAGTATTAATAGAAGTATGTTATACTAACCATAGTGTATGGTTAAATAAGTTATTTTAAATATTGCATATTGCATAAAACTCAGTAAGTAGCTGTTATTTGCTACCAGACAATATTCAAATCTGTAATACTAAATTCACCAGGCTACAGGTTTTCTCCTTTCTGAACACGACCAGTCCTATCTGTGGACTATGTTACTGTACCAAGGGAAAGTATTAACTGCATATGAAGATTTGAAAAGTGTACATATATGTACTTGCTTTTTGTAGTAGCAGATGGTGCTGAAAGAAGATCATCTCAAAGGAGTCATTACTGGATAATATGGAGATCAAAAAAACAAATTTATGTGTTAAAATAAATGATATTCAGTAACATAGACTTGTTTTAAAGTGATACATTGCTGATAGTCTAAATATTAATTAAAAATTTTCTGTGGTGCCCGATAGTTATGCATGCAAGTAGGCCTGTTGATGTCAAAAGTTTCCAGATTAATACCCTTTGTTTGTTATTTCTATAGTAGCTATTTACTTAAAATTCCTCACAAGATGAGCTACTGGTAGTGTTGTTAAAACTGAACATAATGAAAGGAGAAAACTGAGGCACAATCATCCATTTTCTGCAGAGATATGCATAAAAGGTTATCTCTAAAATCCCAATAAAATAGTGTCATAAACTTTGTCTTGGATTTTTTTCAAAGCTTGATCTGTTCTGACACCAGGCTTAGCAGATCCATCTGGCTTCTAAGCATACCTTTCTGCTCAAACTCTGCTGAGCTTGGAGGGCCTGGCTGCGTTTTTTGGGGAGCAGCCCCTTCTTCAGCTACGTCTGCTCATGGGGTTTTCCTGTAACAGCTCCCACAACTCATGAATATATTTATATATAAATATAAGATAATCTTAGCATGGAAAAATGTTAAAGTGATCTTCACTGCCGTGGGAGAATTTTTAGGAATTCACCTAGGAATGCTGCTGACCCATTTCCTGGTTTCCCTCCCTGCAAGGTGCTAGCCTGTGGTTGAGGGATCTCTGTAGCAGTGTGGGACTGAGTCACGGAGGTGGCTGCTTACAAGTGGGGTGAACCCTAAGTATTACAGTGAAAGGCAAAACTCCCGTAATGATGATAAAATGGAATGCTGAATAAAGGGTGTCTGCAGCACCCTTTATGCAGTCATATAATGGGACTTACAAAATTGGGAAGATTGCTTCTCTTGTGTGAAACATTCATTTAAAACCCTTGCATAGAAATGTTTAAGCTTTGTTTTGATGTTGTATTATTTCCAGGGGGTGAAAACAAAATTAATAATGACAGACTTTGTATATGTACGTATTCATCTGTGTGAAGAATGCTCTATAAACATAAGCCATATTTAATGTAGGTTGAGATGTGTCACATTCTTTTCTACACCGGGACCATTCTTTTGTCCTCCAACAAATAGATGTTTCTCTTTATAGGTTAAGAAATGAGAACCATGGCAGTAGGTCAGTGGGTAATATATACCTGCTCTCAGCTGTTTAAATTATATTTCCTCTTTACACTCTGGCTCAGCAGTATCTGGAGACTATTGTTCCCTGGTCTAATGCAATCTTTCCACACGAAAAGCTCTTGGTCTGTTCTTTATCTACACTCCAGTTGCTGTCACCAGTGTTTCATCCATTTGGTGCTAAAATGCACAGAAAGCAAATACCTATCGTTTCAATGTTGAGGTATCCTTCTTCTAGAATCTTTAACTCAGCTTATTTTCATTAAGCAAGGTTTTCACTGTCAGCAATATGCATGCCCTCATGTCCTTCACCCTAGAAAGGGAGTGAGAAATGAAGAAAGGGAAAAGGTCTATGAGGCTTTAAAAGCAAAAATGTTTGGAGCCATGCTGCCTTTCAAACAAAGATAGTGAAATTTACCTTGTGTATGTGAGCACATGCAGAATTATTACACCTTTATTACTGCACATTGTTACACAGGTGCATACGCACACATTCACTTGTTTCACTTGTGACATGACAGCTATTAACAATGGTGTTATCTAAAATAAATAAAATAAGACCTGGTGCTGTTTGAGAATAAAAACTTTTTCCTGCTGTTAACATCAGTGCAAGTCCATGATGCACATTAACAGAATTCATTCAATTTATCATGTTCTTGTTTATTCTTGAGCTTTTATGAGGTATTTATGGATGTTCATTTAAAAATACACATCTACATAACTGATTTTTTTAGAGAAGCAAAGGCTTGTTTGTTCTTGTTAACTTGAACTGGTATGAGTTGGGAATCAACATTTCTGAAAATCAGGTTCACATCAATCTACCAAAATTCATTACACTTTAATTTATAGCATGACATTCTGAAATCTGGAATATCTCTTAGATGTCCCTCAAGAAAACTCAGAGACTATTTTATGAACATTAAAAGTAAAAATACTGTCAAAAGATACTTTCTATTCAAAAACAGATGTGCAAATATTTAAATAATTTTCCCTGTAAAACCCCACAATTCTCACCACATCAGAGATCACAAAAAAAAAAATAAAAATTAAAAAATTACAGTGGTGATAAACTGCCACACCTTAGCCATGCACAAACTATTCAATTACCAGATTACCGATAGAACAGAGAACTGTTAACCATAATGTTGAAAAAATTCTGTTGCTTGCCACAAGACGTGTTGTATCAGTCAGAACAAAAAGGAAGAAGGTACCAAAGGTACCAAAAGTAAAGCCTGTAATTACTGATCATGTGCTAAAAAAAAAAGTAATATTTAATTATAAGCTTTTCTATGAATAATTTAATATGAGAAAGGAGGAGCTTATAGGAAGACAACCTTAATACAGTAATAGGTCCGGGGTTTCATACACCTCTTTTTATTTCAGATTATTGTTAATTATAAATATAAATACTTCTAAGTACCTTCACAAGAAATATTTAATTATCAACAATTTGTAAGTTATCATCTTTGCATAGGCACTTTGTGTTGGTATTATAATTACTTATTTTGAATTAATACAAAATTTGGCATATGTAAAAACCCTAGAATTATATAGAGATAATTATTTATATAAAAAGTAAAGTCCGTCATTACCCTGGGAGATACAAAGGCCTTTAACAGTAGGAATGTTATCAGCCTCTAGTGACCAGCTGTCTTCTCCTCAATAATTAAAGCAGCAAGCAAATGTACCCAAATTTAGCCTTTCTAACCTCTGCAGTTATGCAGACTCTGTGCTAACTGTAGACAGTAGTGAAAGATTCTGGCATTACGCCAGGGACATTTCTCTCAGTCTTAAATAAATACCATAGACTTGTAATCAACATATTGTGTGAGGATCCTGCTGAGCTATATCGCTTTCATAATGACTGTTCTTAAGCATTTGAAATAGAAATCAAAATTATAAACTGTTTTTATAAGGGTTAAAAAAATGTGATGTACTACGATATTTGCCTTTGAAGGTTTGCTTTTGTAAACAACTGTTGTCAAAAACAACTTTTGAGATAAAGTTATTCTTCATTCTGCTGAATCTTCATGGGGGTTTGAATCAATGGTCAAATAGTCTAACAAATGGGTCTAATTCCCCAAACTATTCCACTGCCCGTTTGGTTTACCAGACTTTTCCATATACTCAAAGACAATAATTTGCAGCATCAGTCCCTGGGGAATGGGTATGTACTGAGTTTTAGGCTTACTCTCTGAAGAGAATTCAGTCTTACTTATGCCTGGGCGGGGTTTCCATTTATAATTGCTTTGGAGCCCAGTGGTGTGGTAGGCTGCAGGAAGGTTTGTGGGGTTAAGACAATTATAGTGAGTATATGTCTTTATTTTCCAAACATGTCCTGTTTGTATTATTTTTGAAAGGTTACTGAATATGCAGAACAACTCAAAATGAGACTAACTGACCAGCTGGCCTAAAGGATTTATCACCAGGATGTTCATTAGCATCTTCATTTCAGTATTACGTCCAGTTCCCTGGTATTGTTGCAGCTACAAAAAAAAAAATACAGCCCATTTGAGGCTTAATTCCTCAAACATCGCTCACAATGAGTGCTCTTAAATGACCTCAGCATGCATATAGTCCAGATATTTGAAGAAATGCATAGGTGTCAAGATACCAAAAAGCTTCATGCTTACTAGCAGAGATGGCAATTACCTATGTAAGCATTTTGGAAAATCCTTTAAAACACGTATCTATGTTGCAAAGCACATAAATACCTCTTCACTTAAGTAAATAACTTATCATACCCTTATGAGCTAATATAAACTGAAAATCAAAGGCAAAAGAAGCATTAAGTACAGCATTTGAACAGGCTGTGAATTAGGGCAGCCTGTGCTTCACACCTCATCCAGGGCAGAAAGCGCCTGGAGAGACTCAAGGTTGACCTCTAGGGTTTTGTAGCCAGAGATACAGGGGATCTGAAGCCCGTAGCACTGCATCTGAAAAAGAAATATTAGCAGCATATGGTAATATGGGCCTTGAAAAGCAAGTTTTATGGTGACACAGCACCCCTGAAGAACTGAATGAAACAACGGGACTCATTTCCAAACAACCTTCTAAACACCTGGGCCAAGGAGTATGGCACTGGGTGTATCACATCCCCCATCATGCAGCAGCCTCTGGGACAACTGAACGATACAATGGACTGTTAAAGACTACCCTGAGAGTAATGGTTGCTGGGGCATTCAAGCATTGGGATACACTTTTAGCAGAAGCCACTTGGCTAGGTAACACTAAAGGATCTGCCAGTTAACCTAGCCCTACCCAATCAAAAGCCCTGTGCATTCTAGAAGGAGATAAGATCCCCATAGTACATAAAAGGAACTTGTTGGGAAAAACAGTCTTAGTTTTTCCTCCCTCAGGAAAGGGTAAACCTATTCATGGGACTGTTTTTGCTCAAGGACCTGGGTGCACTTGATGAGTAATGCAGAAGGAGGGCGGAGTCCAATGTGTACCTCAAGGTGATTTAATCCTGGGTGAAAATAATGCATGATTTGAGTTGCATGTTATGGGAATTACTATAGCAGGAAACCCTTGTTGCTAGCCAGGCTAGGAGCAAGGGGAAGAGTTCATTGCAATGTTAAACTCTATAACCCAGCCCAAAGGGACCAGGGGTGGAGGTTGTCATGAGTATACCCTTGAATTGTTGTAACCCATGATTTGAGTTGCATGTTATAGGAATTACCATAGCAGGAACCACCTGAAGCGATGCAGGGAAAGCCTTACAAGAAGCAGCGCAAGTGCAGTAGTGGCCTGACCTGACCTGGCTTTGGTACCCAATAACTCCATGCAACACACCACCTCTCTGTCCTGAGTGACAACCACAAGAGATGGAACCCAAAGTCAGGGACTGAACAAGCTCAATTTGTTGAGTCCACATTTTGTGGACATTTGTGGACATTTATGGATGTTTTACATACATTTCACGGGGTGGTCCCTAGACTAAGGGAATGATATCTGTGTATCAAAGGATGGGAAGAGTAATGGTGGTTAATGAAGATGTATTGGATAGTGTGGGACCTGAGCATGATATAAATTGTATGGAACAAGGGGTGGAGAATGTGCTGCTTTTGGCTGGGATAGAGTTAATTTTCTTCATAGTAGTTAGGATGGGGCTGTGTTTTGGGTTTGTGCTGAACGAAGTGTTGAAAACCCAGGGATGTGTTAGTTACTGCTGAGCAGGGCTTACACAGAGCCAAGGCCTTTTCTGCTTCTCACCCCACCCCACCAGCGAGTGGGCTGGGGATGCACAAGGAGCTGGGAGGGGGCACAGCTGGGACAGCTGACCCCAACTGACCCAAGGGATATCCCACACCGTATGACATCATGCTCAGTAATAAAGCTAGTGGGAAGGTTGCCCGGGGGCCCGCTGCTTGGGGACTGGCTGAGCATCGGTCGGTTGGTGGTGAGCAATGGTTTTCATTTGCATCCCTTGTCTTTCTTGGGTTTTATTTATGTATTTGTTATTTTTTTCATTAAAAATTATGTTTATTATTATTAATTTCCTATTATTATATTTAAATTATTAAACTTTTCTTATCTCAGCCCGTGAGTTTAGTCACTTTTACCCTTCCAATTCTCTTCCCCCACCCTGCTGGCAGGAGGAGTAAGTGAGCGACTGTGTAGTGCTTAGTTGCTGGCTGGGGTTAAACCACAACAGTCAGTAAGATTTGGCTCAGTGACATTTGCCCTTGCCAATTCAGTTCTTGCTTTGAGGACTCTGTGTTTAAGTGCTCATTAAGAAGATTTTATACGTTACCTTTTCTCTACTTTAGATCTATTACAATACTGTTTGTGATATTGTTCACTAAGTTAATTATCACATGTGACGCTCTCCCTCCTCCTGTCCACCATTTTTTTCTACAGCTATTCAGACATACTGGTTTTCTTCATTGGCAGCAGCTATGCTAATTTACTAACATTTAAAATGTTTTGTCATCTCAGGTATCTCTCTGAGTTTCTTCTAGTTAATTGGATGTTGCCAGAATTCTGTTAGAATTGGTTGAACTCTCGCTTCAGGATGTCATGTTTACTAGATGATAATAGAGGTAGTTGGTGGTTGAGAACAAAGGCTGCTGAAATCAGCAGAAAGAATCCAATTCCTCTGAGAAAATGAATATTCAGAAAATGGTGTCTTACCGAAGATACATCATTAATTTGTTAGAAGTGGAGTCAACATGCATTATCTGCTGTACACAGGCCAAGACTGCTGTTTGACATTTACCTGAGTAATAAAGGGAAAGAGATCTAGCTAGGAAAGTAAATCATTGAAAGTATTGTGCTAAGAGTCTAAGCTATAGAAATATTTTCCCCTAAATAAAAATGTTAGAAATTGGCAGAAAAACCACTGAGTATGAATTTCAATCGCAGCAAGCTAAGGGAAGAAATGTAACAATTTATTCCACTTGCACATCAACACCAGTACTTTTTCCTCTCTTGTGTGACACTGTGCTATAGTTGTCATTTGTAATAGACACTGTAATAGACACTGTCCAGTGGTGGTAAAGGAAGACTCCCTTCCCAGAAAGGCTATGATGTAAATGTGGCAGTCCAGTTGTGAGTCTGGGCCCTCTCTGCTGATTGATGTGGTAGCAGCAACACCAGCCACATGGCACAGTTGAGGCTAGCCCTGTGGAGGAAGCACATCTTCCTCTTCCTTCTCCAGCTCTCACATGCACACTGCCTGTACAGGAGGTGCTCCTTTCACTACCTCCACACTGTGTTGAACACTGTGATAATCCTCGATGCAGGAATAGTCCTCTCCAAATCCCTATGGGCGCCAGTGGTGCAATGGTGTGTCACTCCTCTGTATGCCACATGCCTTGGTGCCTTCAGCCAGAAAGCTTGAGGCAGGCAACTTGGGGTGCTTTTCCCCACCCCTGAGACACAGCAGATACTCTAAGTATCTGGGCAAAAATCTACACCTGTCTTGCCTTTGCTTTGGATGAGGTAGCAGCGTGATTTGCACTGGTCCTGCAAAAGGACACGCACAAGAGCCATTTTCTTGGGGAAAAAAGTCATCTTTGCTGAAATGGAAGAATCACTCAAGATGAATTTTGCTTGCAGGCAACATGTTGGTTTGATCTGAGCTAAGCGAACAAAATACAGCAGGTGGAGAAGGAAGCCCAGAGCAATGGAATGACTTACTTCAAAGGCTGAAATTCAGTTTCTATTTAAATGTACATTTATTTTTCTTAAGCTGAAAACAGCTGACTATTGGACCATCTAGTATAAATGTCATGCGTTCTGCATTACCCAAAGTTTCAAAATCAGGATGTGAGGGCCTTCTAATAGGCATTCTAGCTAAACCATAAATTACACAACCAAACATTGAATCTATAGTCAGATTCAGAGAACTATCACAAAACCTCTCTGTGGGGCCCTCAAAAGCTACAGGTCCGTTCTTTATGCAGTGTCACAGAGGGACAATTGCGGAGGAGGGAACAAACTTCACTTTGAATACCAAGGCTGGCTGAAATCCTCAGTGCTAACCTACAGATTCTGATGGGATCACTTGTGTTTTACATGAATACACTCTGAAATAAATGACTAAAACCACTCTCAGAGGGCAAGTTCTATAAATTAAGCATAATCACATAGGTAATGTACAAAATGACTTTTTCATAGTAATGCATCTTGCCTGTCCTAAAGGTACCTGTTTATGACAATATGTTCTTATTTGATTTACTAAAATAGAGCATTTATGAAAGATGCAGAAACATGTTCTTGTCTTTCCAGGTGAAAGTAATGTGTTAACAGCTTTTGAATGATAGCAGTATATATAGCACATTATTTAGACCTCAGGGATATAGAGGAGCAGCAGCTTTGTTTATGGGCACAGAAGCTGATATTCCTCATCATGTTGGCTCACTTTTGCTAATTCCTTCTAAACCTTGATGTTTCAGCATTTTGTTTTGCAAGAAATTTGTTGGAATTATGAGGATTGTCTGAAGAACAAAACACTATTCAATGTGAAAAGAGGGGTACATTACTTTCTTCCAGAATAAATACCTTGAAGTATCCCTAGCCATGATCTACCCCTGACTTTGATAGAGCTGTAGGATTTACACCAGGTAAAGATTTGGAGCAGAATCTCTTTATCTTTTATTTTAATATCCAAGTTATTTCCATTTTGTTGTAATCAAATACCTCAATTCTATTGACTTAATTTGTCTCTCTATATAATGAAGCTTAAGTTTTGTTCCCAGAGTTACCATTACTTCACTTTTCCAGGAGGTTCCTAGGGTCTGCTTTCTGTTTGCAGCTGATGTTTATACTCTTTTTTTGCTGATTTTACTGTCAGTTTAATTGCTGTTGAAAACAAATTGTAGGCTATATGCAGGTTGGACAGGTCTCACCTCTTTAAAAGTCTCATTTTTACTGTAGCATTTACAAATCCAGGCTACCTACCACAGAGATGGGTTTACAATGATTACATGTTTACTAGTCCTTCCATCATTTAATATACTAAGTTTTATTTCATCAATTCGTGTGATGAAGTCCCACATGAATTAGTTTAACTGGGCTAATGTATAATTAGTGTTTCTCTCCACCCCCGTGTTTGCTACCTTAACCAGCTGGGAATTCTGCTCGTACCTTATGTTCCAGAGAAATCAGAGATTATCAGTGTTTGAACTATTTTCTTACTTTAGGTATTCTTCAGAAATGTGACTCGTTTGTAAATCAGAATTTCAGAATCCCTTTTGTTTTTTAGATACTTTAAGAGATATGAAGAAGGGTATTTTTAGTGTCTTTTAAATTCAGTGATATACTCTTATATATTCCTGCTGTGGTGGCCTCCTCTAAAATTGCTGCTTTTATGCAAATGGCTCTGTACCTCCCTAGGTTGCATAGTTATCATGGCATGGCAGAATATGACCTCTGAGGTCATCTGGTCCAATCCCATGCTCAAAGACGGTCTTTGCAGTTAGACCAGGTTGCCTGAAGCCATATCCAGAAGAGTTTTAGATGTCTCCAAAGACAGAGACCACCTCTCTTGACAACATGCTCCAGGGTTCAACTTTGCTCATTGGGAAATGGTTTTTTCCCTTGTAGAATTGTCCTTCCTGTGACTTGTGTCCGTTGCTTTGCATCCTTCCACTGTGCCTCTCCAGGGGGAGTTTGGCTCTGTCTTTCCTGTGATCACCCATGAGGTAGAGAGCAATAAGTTTCCCCCTCAGTCCTCTCTTCTGCAGCCTGAGCAAGCCCACCTTCAGCTTCTCCATGTATCCCATGTGCCCCAGCCCCTGCCCATCTTGGCAGTCCTCCACATCTTGCAAAAAATCCTGTTCAGGTGTTGTAATACGGCATAGCACACACTTAATGAATCCTCACAATTTTGGCAGCCTGGTAGAGAGAATACAGGAAAATGGCATGGAAGATCAAATGATTATCACTCTTCACCTTTCTTTCCCAAGTGCAGATGACAGGCAGTATATGTACTAGGCAGTGTATGATCCAGTGAGGAGCTCGCTAATTACACCTAATGGACACTGCCTTTTGGGGGATTAATTTTTTGTGTGCATACCCAAGAATTTTGGCAAATATAAAATGTACAAATTGCAACATAATATTTTTAGGAAGTGTCTTACAATTCTATATGACAAATTATTAATGTATTAATATTTGCTTTCTAGTCTAGTAACTGTAGCACCTGTGAAAGCCCTTAATAAAAACAAAATATATAAAAATCCAACATATCAGGAATCATGCTTCCTTGTGAATATATCTTATGTATTTCATGGAAGATTCTTTAGTTTTCATATATTTTTAAATTTTATTCCTTCATATGATTGTGAATATCATTAATTACTGAGAAGTTATGGTGGCATTTTTTCTTCTCACATTCTTGTTTGAGCAGTGTTACTTGCAGGTGCTACTTGTAGGAGCAGTGCTACTTTTTATGGCTCTAACACATTTTCTTTGGGGACAAAAACCCCACAAGACCTAATAATTCCTCTCTGGTGAACTTGTTCTCCAGAACCATGCTTCAGGAATACAATGTCATGAATTTACTTTAGCCAAATTTGTGTTCAAAGGAGGACTGTAGAAGGAGTCCTGCTTACCTGGTCATTTTGTGTGACACTAGAAATTGAAAATGACTTCCTGTTAATTTATCTGCCTCTAGGAGCATCCTCCTCTTACTTAACTTATGCTGCAAGCTGCCCACCCTACTCCATACCAGTAGGTGCCATCAGTGAAAAATCTGTGATTGGCACATGATTCTTTTAAATGAAAAAATGCATATATATCCTAGATATGGTTTCCTGTCTTCCTAGACCAAAAGGCCTGCCTATTAGTCCCCTGGCTTTTATTATATTCCTAGTACAACAGCTTCATTTATTCCTGCTTCCTCTAAAAATCGTTGTCATGCATTTCTTCTACTACTATCTGGAATTTTCTCACACCTTCCCTTTCTTTGTATGTATAATTGTGTATAATTATGTATACATTCATACACACACACACACACACATATATATATATGTATTTATGGGGGTGTGTGAGTGAAAGAGCACTACAGGAATAAAGGAAACTCATTAAAACTTGCCCTGATGACCTGAGCAATGACTGGATCCCAGAGGAAAGCAAACCCTTTTCAGAAGCAAAACAAAAGTGTAAAGTCAAATGCTTCACTACCTGGCCCAACCACTCTCCTAATGCACTTTGTTCACTTTGACGAAAGGCTGTACTGGCCAGTTTTGATGGTACATGAAACTGGCAGCCTGAAACACTAATGACTGTGTAAAGGACATCTATGAATCCTCAGACCAATCCCTTAGGCCTAGCCGTCTGGGATTTGCTGATGTTAATCCCCTTGGGATTTCAGGTTTTAATTATCCTCAGGAAATATTTTCCAGGGTGCCATGAGTTAAATAGATATAAGTTATCTGATAAACACTATGGTTAATTAATATTGTAATAAAATTCCCAGTACTGGTAATATGTATAACTATGTTTATAGCCTGATTTTTGTGACTGATGTTAACTCCTAGCTTTCCCACAAGACTTAGCTCAGAGGTGCTTCAGTTTGTTGTTTTGTCTTGTGTAAAAGGTAACACACTTTCCTAAGTGCAGGATACCTTCCTGAGGCATAACACTTCATTTCAGTAGTTACATGTTTTTTGGTTTGCTAAGGCGTTCAAGATACATTATTAGTTCATAGCTGGGATTTCGTTTGCCAAGCAGTTTTCAGGTGAAAGAAAGCAAATGGCAGCAGTATGACCGAATTGCATGTGCAGAGGGGATATTCAAGGAAGGTAAATTCACTGCAAACATTAACATTTGCCTGGTGAGCCTGCATGCATATTCTATGGACCAAAACACTTGGTTGTATGTAAAGCGAATTATAATCTGCTCTGTAGAAACCTGTGGTGCTGTTTCATAATTTTTCAAAGGAGCTTAGTACCACAACATGCTGGTCTCTTTTCAACTTTTTGAAAGTTTTTAGCTTTTAGCTAAACTGTCCTTGTGCTGCCCCTGTGTTCACAGCAGCTTGTTTCCCCTTAGGATGAAGGAGTGAGAACTGGCTGTAGTGACTGATCTTATTCCCCCTATGTTATTCCTCTACCTCAATTATCTGAACT
Organism: Phalacrocorax aristotelis; assembly: GCF_949628215.1. NCBI lineage: Eukaryota > Metazoa > Chordata > Aves > Suliformes > Phalacrocoracidae > Phalacrocorax > Phalacrocorax aristotelis. The sequence continues at coordinate 66,451,691 of NC_134279.1, read as the reverse complement.
GCTATCAATAGTTAAAGGGAATTTACAATTCCCTGGATAATGTAAACATTTGTAGTTAGTAATTACAGGCTTTTTACTCTCTTGGCCCTGAGGAAAATGAGCTGCTGAGAACTAATAAATACTGTTTCTAATGCTTTGCAATATCTGTCTAATCGCCAGTTCCCTCTTTAACTTTTTTATGATACTTCCACCAATGACGACCTACAAAATGTCAATAGTGTCTGGTGTCTGTGAAGTAGGTGAGCTCTCTCTGGCTAAAAAAAATATATTTTTTTCTTAACAAACAAAATGTGCATAATTCTCAGACTTGGGGGGAGTGCAAGTTCCAGGAGAGACAGGGGGAAGGATTTGCTATTCCTGCCTTGGAGTCCTTCAAGGGTCAGATGAGTATCATTTTAAGCCCTTGTACATCTTAGAGTATCTTGCTGTAGACAAATTACCAGTCAGTGAGTGCAGCTGAGCACGACAAAGGCACTACACTAAAGCCAGAGATAGGACCCATCATTCTTGGCACTGTGTCAAAACACTGAGTCCTAATTTATTCAGCGATTAATCCCTACCTCCTAGTAGAAATCAAACTGCTGCAGCTGAGCATGACCAGTAGTTATTAGGGGTCATGGTCTAGATCTGAGATGGCGGTATAATGCACCGTCTCAGACTGCAGTGGATGCCTCATCTGTTTCCCCATGAGACTTGTGCTGTGGAGCAGACAAGCTGTGAAGTATTCAGGGCACAACAGATTATCCCCAGCACTCATCTGACATCTGAATACTCACGTCTACACTGTCAGAACTAACAAATTTGTCTGAAGTCCCCCTTGTAGGGCTACCACTAGTTTGTCAGCAGGCTTTGGAAAGGGAATTCCTGAAGGTCCGCATGGTCCCATGTGCCACTCTTAGTTTGGGAGTCTAGAGACAAATAAATCTGCACTTAACACTAACTCTGGTGGGTCCTTTTCATAGATGTAAATATGCTGCAGAGGGCAGATTGGAAACCCTTTAGCAGATGGTGAAATATAGAGCTTATTATAGCAATTGTCTTAAAATATTCCCAGAGGGGAACATCTTCAGAGCTGCAACATGCACCTGGTAGGACTTGAAGCTCAAAGTGGGGAAACTTCTCTTGCATTAGTAGGCAGGGACTGTGTGACCACAAGTGTGTGGGAGTGAAATATAAGAATGACCAAGAGCAAAGGACCTGTGAAAAATCACCAAACTCTCAACAAACATACAACTGCTATTTGAGTGCATGCAACGTGTTGCATTCTTGAGAGTTTGCAAAGAGCTTAAAACAGTCATTCTTTGATGCAGATCCTTCTGAAGATCTCAAAATCTATAATCTCAAAAGTCAATCCATGCTTTATTTACAATTTAGATTTAAGTGGTTTTTTGGAATTGAATGTACAACTTTTTGTGTGGTTTAGCTTTCAGACTGGTTGCTGTGGTTGAGGTTTTGAGATGGAGGATTCTGACCCATACAAGATAAATAACGCTCTTGTAATATATTTTCATTGAATAATTTTTGTTTCAGAATGAAGCCAAATCAGCATATATTGATCTTAGAAGGGGAAAAAAAAAGCAAATGATGAACAGGTGTGTGTTAATTAAGGACTTCATTATGGAAAAATGGATCATTCTCTTGGCAAATTGCAATCACCTTTGGGGGAGCTTCAATCTCCAGTGACACAAAGGTAAGTTTTTGTTCAGTTATGACTATACTTTTGTTAAAGAGACATTTGTACTGGGAACATTTCTAGTTCCTTATTTTGATTACTACTCCACTTAATTTTAGGACATTTACTTCTAATGTTTTTTTTTTTTTCCAATCTTTCTAGCCTCATTAGTAAGAAAAGAGGTTACTAAAGTGTTACTCATTGTCTGTGAGTACATCCATCCACAGGTTCTGTTCTACACAGAACTTGATTCTGTCGATGCTACTTAATCTTAATAAACTGATTTTACTACTCTTCTGGCTTAATAAAATTAATTTTATTATCCCAGAGTTGCCCATTCGTTAGTCCCATTAGTTCACAGCTTGCACTGTAGCACATGCTGTATCAATGGTGTATTTTCAGATGTTACCCAGAAACTGCATTACAATATTGGCAGCTATTTACTCATTGAATCCATAGAAAAGGAGAGGAAGAATCCTGTGATGAGGACATACAGAGTCTTCTAAACGTGACTGTTCATATTAACTAACTCCTAAATCTTAGTAAATGTTTAATCTAATTATCTAGTAGGGCCTCATATTGTACCAAGTTTGGGGCACTTTTTTCAAGGGAGAGGCAAAGTATTAAAAAAAGTCCAAAAAAGAACAATGAGTTAAAACTTTATAAGTTTTTTTTGTGGGGTGTGGTGGCTGGATGCCAGGTGCCTACCAAGCCACTCTGTCACTCCACCTCGTCAGGTGGACAGGGGAAGAAATACAACAGGCTCATGGGTTGAGGTAAGGACAGGGAGAGATCACTCAGCAATTACTGTCATGGGCAAAACAGACTCTGCTCGAGGAAATTAATTTAATTTATTAGCAATCAGATCAGAGTAGGATAATAAGAAATAAAAAGAAATCTCAAAACACCTTCCCCCCACCCCTGCCTCTTTCCTGGGCTCAACTTCACTCCCGATTTCTCTACCCCCTCCCATCCAGTGGCACAGGGGGACGGGGAATGGGGGTTGCGGTCAGTTCATCACACTTTGCCTCTGTTGCTCCTTCCTTCTCACTCTCTTACCCTGCTCCAACGTGTAGCTCCCCAAAGGGAGACAGTCCTCCATGATCTCTTCCAACATGGATACTTCCCACAGGCTGCAGTTCTTCACAAACTGCTCCAGCCTGGGTCCCTTCTATGGGGTGCAGTCCTTCAAGAACAGACTGCTCCAGTGTGGGTCCCCCCTGGGGTCACAAGTCCTGCCAGCAAACCTGCTCCAGCGTGGGCTCCTCTCTCCATGGAGCCACAGGTCCTACCAGGGGCCTGCTCCAGCACACACCCTTCATAGGGTTACAGCCTCTTTGGGCACACCCACCTGCTCCAGCCTAGGTTCCTCTACAGGCTGCAGGTGGATATCTGCTCCGCCGCTAACCTCCATGGGCTGCAGGGGGACAGCCTGCCTCACCATGGTCTTCACCAGGGGCTGCAGGGGAATCTCTGCTCTGGCACCTGGAGCATCTCCTCCCCCTCCTTCTTCACTGACCCTGTTGTCTGCAGAGTTGTTCCTCTCACATAGTCTCCCTTCTCTGTTCTAGCAGCTGTCCTGCTGCAGGCATTTTTCCCCCCCCTTCTTAAATATGTTACCCCAGAGGTGCTACCAGCATCACTGATGGGCTCAGCCTTGGCCAGTGGTGGGTCTGTCTTGGAGCCAGCTGGCATTGGCTTTATTGGATGTAGGGGAAGCTTCTGGCAGTTTCTCACAAAAGCCACCCCTGTAGTTCCCCCACTACTAAGACCCTGCCATGCAAATGCAATACATGGGGGAAGAGTGAATGATATGGGGATGTTTAGCCTATTGAGAGGAAGACTATGGAGTCATGTAGTAATAATCTTCTGTATGTAAAGGCCACTGCAGAGAATAAACAGGCTTTCTGTGCTCTGTCTCTGCTGTGGCTGAAAAAAGATGAATCCCAAGCAAGGGACATTCAGTTGGGGTGTTGGAAAGAATTTGCCACAGCCCTTGAAATACTAGAATGGTTTGTCCAGGGAAGGGTATGAATCTTCATCACTAGAAGACTTTAAGAGTAGGCCGGACAAGCTGGTCATGTATGATATATAATTGATTCTGGCTGGGGTCATGGGCACTTTCTAAATGTCTGAGATTTCTTTCAACCCTGTGATTTCTATTGTAAGTGATGCTGTAGCATTCATTTATTTGGGACTTCATACATGCAGACAAAATTTACCTTAAGAGCCAAAAGAACAAGGACAACAAAAGAATATTTGTGGCTTCAGTGTCTTCTCTTGTTTATGCATTTTTTCAGGTTACAGCAGATACTGAAATCCATTTATTCCAGTTAACATTTGAAACTAGAACTTACTTTATAGGTGTTAAATGCCCAGTAATTAACCTTACTGGCTTTGGTGAAAATAAAACAGGAACATTTCTAAAAGAGAAATTAATATTAATAGAATATTAGCTACAGAATCTGAGTCAAATCACTAGCAGTGTTTGGCCAGTTAATTGACTGCCTTACAGTAGGATCATTTTTTTCCAAGGCTCTTCCATCTATGTTAATTCTTATGATAAATCCTGGCAATTGTAATTATAGGATAATTTACATTTCACTTAAGAAAATCATTTAAGTGGGATCAATTTAAGCATAGGCAATTCAGAAGTTCAAGTAATTACTTAAGATGCCAGTATGTTAAATAAGCATCTGTCTTTATTTTGACAGTATGTCAATTAAAGCTTAGCCCAAGCACTACTTAGTAAAAGTTACAGTGCTAGTTTTAATGCTGCTGTCAGATGTGCTAAGTAAAGGGACTAAGTTTACCTCTGCTTTAAGCTTTCATAAACCTGAATGACTCAGGAGTAGGGAGACCATGAATGTATGATCGTACACTCCTTGGACCGACTATAAAGGTACCATCTCCTGCCACGACTGAGCGAAGGGGTGGCACTGGAAATGCAATCTATCATCACAAGGTGATTTATTTCTCAGTGGAGCAGGAGACCTTCTTGGCCCACAGAACTGTTGTTTAATTTGCACCTAACCGAGCCAGCAAGGATGAAGCCAGCCAAAAATCGCTAAAATATGTTTGCATAAGAAGAAAGAACTAAAAAGTGCTTCCAATCCTTGAGTGAAAGCCTAAAACTACCAGTAATAAACACTGTTTGTCTATTGCCATAGCAATACAATGACATTCCCGCCTCTGTGCTGGCATATTCCATTATGGCAGCTATAATGTCACAAACATACTTGTAGTTTGCAGGCAAGACAGAAAGAGGAAAGGGAGTGAAACAAAAAGCACTACTGTTCACATGCTTCGGTGCTGAAGGGATGAGCAGAAAATATGCATCGCATCTTAATTTTGGCTTAACTTTGTCAATAGACTCTAAAGCCATTCTCTATATACAAAAAATTTTCAATAGATGGAAAAATAGAAACATTAGTGGGGAACGAGACATCTTGCTCACTCCACCCAAAAAAAAGGAACTAAGAAAATACTCAGCTTCCTCTTGGCTCCCATGGCCTGTTTGAAGTACTGGTTACCTTGGAAATTCTCAAAAGCGCAGATGCTAGAGGAGGAAAAGACTTATGAGGTCATCTAAAGCATTACCTTGCCAGCACAAAAAAGTTTTTTGTTGTCAAGATTTTTTTCAAGAGAAAGTCAGGTTCGCTGTTAGCTTTCTTCCTCAGGTTGGATCTATAGTTAATCTCTGGAAAGATGTTTATTTCCCTGAAGTTGCTACAGGGAACACTATCTATCAAAAGCTCAGATTTACTCTAGATACATACTATAAAGATGATTTTCTACTTTCACTGACTATATTTGAACAAAACATCATCTTTAGAACAGGCAGATCTTTGGGGAGAATTTTTCTCTTTTATAGAGATACTTTATGTAAAGAAACTTTTATGACTCATCATCACTTTAGCTTTTGTAGATAACAGGAATTCACTGGTGTAAATTACTGCAAATTCACTAAACCCAGTGGATCTATTAGCACCCATTGCAGATTTGGTCCTTCACATTTGTCGTGAATATAGGAAGGTGTACACTTTTGTCCACCTGCAGCACTGGAATGTGCTGGAAACTACCTGTTTGCTAAAAACATTCAAGTACTCTTTGGTGTTTCTTGTGGGCTTCCAGCAGCTTTCAAGTTGCTAGCCTAGCAGAAAATGTATTAGATGAGGTGACGTTTCTTCTCTTCTCATCCTTAGAGAATATCTCCTTCCCAAATGTTTTTGTTTCCTGTGTGTAAAATGCAGATAATGGTAATCCTTTGTAAAGGGCTTTGAAATATATATTTGAAACATGCTGTTCATAGCAATAGCCTGCAGGCTATTACTACATTCAGATCGACTGCCACCCTGATTTGGCAGAAGGAGGTGGCGTTATTGCTGAAGCCTCTCAGGCTGTAGGACAAGGTTTCAGACTTGTCTCCCCCACTCACTAATCTTCCAGGCATGTGCAAAGCTCATCTCTTTTCCTTGGAGGAGGCATGGTCTGAGGTATTGAGCATTGAGAGAGTCAGTGTGATTCTCAGTTTGGTGGTGCTAATAATAAATATTGTGATAGTTTTAATGATAATCGTACTGACCTTTAAGAAGGGCTGCCAGAATCTGGGCTGGGCATTGCCAGAATTTGCGTTTCCCATGAATATATACAATGAATGACATTACAAAAAGTTGCATTTCCACCCTACCAACAGCCTAAATATAAACCAATTATACATTAAAGATAAAATAATGTCTCATTTATCATCAATGAAATAATATAGTTACATTGTGCACTTGAAATAAATTTGCCTACTTTTATTGTAATTGCCAAGAATATTCTGGCTCTTGTCTCTAAAAATCATTGTTTTTTCTTATCTCACTAATGTTTCTGAGGGAGGAATGCGGGGGGTCCTTAGGGCTGAGAAAGATATTGATGTTGTTCCATAAGCCTTTTTGAAAAAACAGCAGTGATTCTTTGCTCCATGAGTGTTTACAATTTTATTATTCTTTTCAGTGGGAAAATGATTTCTTCTGTTTCTAGGTGGAACACACCTGAGATTCCAGGCTCTTTATGGTCCGTTTGGATGTCAGAAAAGCTGGAAGAAGAATTAAACATTCACTTGGGTGCCCCTTTTCCTTTGCCTCTGTTGCTCCCTGAGGACCTCCCACCATGCTGGCTGTCAGTGAATTGCCATTTCAGAGGGTATTGTGGATTGGAACAGAACCACATAGCCTTCCACAGGCTTTCTCTTGGTGGTGGTGGGATATTAGGGAGAGATTGCTATAGAAATTGCTATTTGAGTCTTTTCTGCTTTTGATATGCAAAGCAGAACTGTGCAGCAGCGCTGAAGAAGGATGAAGGATGGTACCCAGTAGGCCTAAGGTGCACTCAGAAGTATACATTAGAGTTTGAAATAGGTTCTTCTCATACACCTCACCCCTGCTCCCCTCCCCGCTGCCATGTCTGTTTTAATTGTGTTCCTTAAATGACTGGAGAATTGGATACAGACGGAGCGAGCTCTCCCACATACACTGCAGCAGACAGTATTAGGGCACACTCAAGGGAGATGGTACTGCCTCTTAGCTGCCTCCCTGGGAGCCAGCGGTCTAGGCAAACGTAATGTAGTGGCAGAAAGGTGGTGGAATGGCCAATGGTTCTAGGGAGATTCTTATCCTCCAATTTTGGAAAAGGCCTGAAAAACATCCTCTGGCCAAGCCATGCTGTAGCAATAACCGTGAACTAGCAGAGTACTTTATTTCTGAGGTCTAGACTCATGCTTTATGAGAGTGCAACACTTTTGATTATGCACTGTAATTATTGGGCTTAAAACCTGGTGGAAGACAGAAAAGGACTGCTTGCTATAAATAGCTGTGTCACTTCCCATGTCCTGAGATGTATTGATAAAATGCAGCCTAGGCTATTTTTTTTTTTTTCATTTGTTCTTCTTTCTGTGAACCCTGTGAGTGCTATTCACTTTGGTTTGTGTGTTTGGGTTTTTTTTCCTACCTCTGGCCTGCAGATTTAGGAAAAGTAGCAGTTCTGCCTATTGAATTTCATACCACAGCACATCTCACTAGTGATCTGTCTGAGACCAGTCTTTTAATATGTGGTCCATATAGGATGTAAGAAAACAATGTGTGAAATGTGTTTAGATAAAATCTGCAAGCACATATTCATATATGAAATGGAGTGCAGGTGTAAAATAATTGCCTCCTGGACTTTCCAGGGAAAGAAACAAGCTATATGTTATGCTGAACCTCCCTTGAAACATAGCTTTCCTTCACTGGGGGTAGGGGGAGGAAGAAGTAATGTTGCTTGGTTTTAATGCAAAAGCATTTTTTGCTTGAAGATTCATTTCTGGATTTAAGCATATGGAATCTCAACATCTTTCATATTTCTATACAAAACTGTCAGGTGGAAGTTGTCAGAACAAAACAGCAGATTTGGGGACTGAGAAGTTTTGCTTCTGCCTCCTGATGCTGTATTTGTTTTCTGTGAAATTGCATGGAAAGAAAAATTCTTACATGCACACAGTTTTAGTTTTCATCATAGCATACTGACTCATAGTGCAGACTTTCAGCTGTAACATAATTCTGACCTCTTCTCTGAAACCTATGAAATTTTGTGAAGTTTCAAAAGGCAGAATCTGTGTAAGGGTGCTTTACATTTAAAGTAAGGGGACTAAAAAAAAGAAAAGCATGGCGTTTCACCTAGCCAAAATTAATTTGTCATTCTGATCTCATGCACCCTTTTGTTAAATCAACCAGCCATTTATTGAGTCAGACATCCTTACTGTTCTAAATTGTGCCCCATGGAGACCTTATTCAGTTTAGCCTACAATCTCAGTGGAGAGCCAGCAGTATTTATTATGAGCTCCGAACAGCAGGATAATCATTTACACTGTTTGGAGAGTCTGATGTAACCCTTTTACATCTTGTGATAGAAATTACCATTCGTAAGCAACATGTCAAGACAGAAACAAAAAAATGACTCTTTTTGTGAACCTAATGATTTTGTAATGGACTCAGTTACATAGGACTGGTTATAGAGAATTTGAAAAAATGCATAAACAGATTTTACCGGGCTTCACCCTAAACTTAGTGTTTCAAATTTGGCCTAAGTTTCTGTACATGCATGTATTTGTACACATACACACAAAACATTACAAAGTGTTTCTTATCTTTTCAGTGTTTTCTATAGAATTTATAATGCTTTTCAAAAGCAGAATGAAACATGACAAAATGTTTGTGGAACTGAGGAAATTACTCCCAATTCTCACACACGATACCTGATGTAACATGACAGTAGACAGCAGAGATGTTCTTCCTTATTAAGTAAAATATCACTTATGTCAATTAAATAATTGACCAGGTGCCTCTAACAAACAGGTATACATCAGGGAAAATGTCATGTCAAGAACATTCAGTTTGCATTAACAAAAGCTTAGAAACAACTGAGGTAATGGAAAAAAAAAAAGATTATATTAAACTGAACTTATTACAACTCTAGAAAACACCTTTAATTGTTCAGATTCAATTTTATGTTATCCAGGACAAGAATGGAAGAGCATGTATTATTTGTAATATTTGTAAAGAGCTATGAGGACTAAACCATTAGTCCTAAAATAAAGTGCATTCAGATGTAAGATTTTGCTTTTTTCAGCTATACGGAGAGGATACAACTGGGACTTTTAGATCACAGTTCAGCTTCTTTTCTAAAAAGCAGTTCCTCTTTTATTCCCTCAATGCTTAAGGCAGCCATTTTTGAAAGAGAGATTTATATGAGGAGAATTACTGATTTCTAAATTTTATTTTAAAAGTTGGAGGCAAACATTTTATGTAATTTTTAAAATAATACCTTAAGGAATTGTCCCTTTGGTTTCTGCTAGTCCTTTTGAGTCACATTCCTATTTCATTTCCTAAATAACTCCAATTAGTTTTCTAGAAATACAAATGTTCAACAGAGGAAAGATAAATTGACTTAAATTTTCTCTAAACAGGGTAATAATTTTAAAAATAATTGCCAAAAAGTGAATTGATTTGAATATGAGGCTATCCCAGACCTGTTTAGAAATGTGGATTTTAAACTATTAGTCTTGACATCTGCAGTTATTTTAGCTTATTGATCAGCTGTGATGCTTTGGCTGGCACTCCAAGTATTAAGAACCACTTTGCGTTGGAAGCAAGCTAGAAAATGACACTTTAAGAACAGCCAAAACTTTTCTCCATATTCTTTTTCTTAAAAAAACAAAAGTATTGTTTTTGGTGAGACAGGCCTGGATAGAGTATTGCACAGTCAATTACTTTATGGTTGACTGCTAAGCTATCGAGTTATGGCAAAGGACAATTTATGTTCCGTCTTACTGCAGCAACACATTTCTGTTACACATCATTCTGCCTTTAGCTTAACATCTGATGACAACTGGCAGTAAGACAATTAGGAAGATGCTACTGCTGACTTGAATTATAAATATTTTATTAAACGCAAAAACCCTTATGTTCACTGTTGAACTGTACTGTTGTTTCATTGTGCACTCAAAGCCAGGAAATGTCAAAGTTAAAAGTGGCCTTTACTCTGCCCCCTGGTGTATATGCATTACAAGACAGTCTTTAATTACATGATTTCAACAATTTCTCATATTATAGAGTGCAAAAACATCCCATAGTTTTGAATTTTAGCTACAAACACAAAGCTTACTGCAGTGCCCTTTTTTTACCCTTCTTCTGTACAAATTAAATGGTCATGACATTTCAGAGCATGCTCCCTAAATGATGTGTTAAAAAAACTTCAGTGGAAAAGAAAAAGTATGATTAAAATAAATATTTCTATCAAATAGCATATATATATGAAAAAAATCTCGTCAGAGTAAATGCTCCTTTTGTAATTTCTATTTTAGACAGCTTTTATTTAGTTTTTGACAAACAGGCTTAGGACTGGGACAAAATCGTGTTTTCTTGAAAGGTCTCTATATAATAATGTTGAGAAGAATCCTCTCTCAGGTGCTAGTCCATACTGAAGTCTGTGCCACTAGGCCCTTGCTGAGTGTTCCATGCTTTTTTCTCTGATAACGTACACAGTCCAGGCTACTTGCAGTAGCAGTGTCCCCTTGTCTAGTGGCATGACCACTTAGCATGGATATATCCATTTTACCTTACACTAGCTACCGAAAGCTCAGCAGAATGCTGAACTCTAAGCTCCTTTTGCAGTCAGTGAGTACCCCTGGAGTGGTAGAGTACGGGAGTACAAGGTCAGTTAGTACCACTAGCACATCTCTTTTAGGATGAAATAAATTCTCTGGAGATGCACATCTTTTTCTTTGCACTGTTGGCAGGAAACCTTGATATCAGGTGTAGACTGGATATTTTGCATCATCTGAAGTTAAACAAGATCATCCTGGTTGAAAGAGTCTTGCCCAAAGTTATGTTGTAAGCTTATGGCTGACCAGGATGCAAGACCAGGACTGTCTAATCCAGACTGTTACCCTTAGCAATGGGACCCTCTTGCATGTGCTGTAAAATTGAACCACTAAGCATTAAAAGCTAAAGAAACAGCCTCATCCCCTGTGGCTTGCTAAAAAGCCCATGAATGGGAATCAGTTCAATTCTTATGCCCTTTTTAACTAAATAAAATATGATTTAGTAGAAACTCAACTGCATTACAAATAATGCTAACCAGCATGCTTGACTGAAAGTTGTAGTGCATTGGCCAAGCCTGAGACACTATTGAGAAGACGGGACTGCATAAATCTTGCTCATAGAGATGCTCAGCAGCTACTAAACATTCATGTAGTTGCTAAATTATGAGATACGATTTTAGGGGCTACAATGGAATTTCAAAGTTGAATTTCTTACTAGCTGTCCTGTAACTGAATGGTTCTTTGCTATGGCTAGTGGAAACTAAAACAAAAGACTCAAAGAAAAGAATGCCTAGGTAAAGCTTGAAAAAAAAACAGTATGAAGTTGTGCATAACAAAATTGCATTACTGCAGAATTTTCCTTCCAATAATCTTCTTTACTTTTTCACAAAGGCCTGAAGGTATTTACATGGTTAGATGACTTAATGAGAAGAACAAACTTGTGAGAGAAATGTGTATCACAGAAGTGCATCAGAACTGACTGAGAGTCAAAACCAGCTTGTTTTCTTTCTGTTGTGCTGTAATATTTTTACACTATACTTTTTAATCTGCTGCCATAAAATGATTTAATTTGAGTACTGGAGTATTCTGCTTTGTTGAGACAAAATTTGTTGTCCTTGTGATTAAGACTTCTTTGTCTGGTGAAAATGAATTGAAATATACTGAAAGTGTGCTTACAGCCCTTGAGTGTTCTGTTTATTTTTGCTTTTGCCATCTGTGGTAATCGCAACAGGAAAGCCTAGCTTCTATTCTTAATACAGCACATACAATGGTTTTGAATAATGACCAGGTGAAATATGAAAAAAAAGGAAAACTAATTTTACCTCTGGAAACAAAAGGACATTTTAAAGGGCAAGCTATTATTCTCAGCATCTACTTGTTCTAATTCCAGAATGCTTCTGCTAAATTCATTTCCACCTAAGAAACCTCCTGATCAAGGGTCATAGTTCTTCTACATGTAGACAAAGTTTCACCTACTGCACTTCCTAGAACGTACCAAAAACCCTCTTCAAGCTCATTTTTGTGTTCACATCTCTTCCTAAGTCTTTGGCCGCATACATATTAATAATACGTACAAATCAAATGAATCTAGCTCAATTACATGTTTATCCCTTTAAAATGTTTCCTTGGTGGATTTTATATATCTCTGTTGAGATGCAAATTGCTGAGCCAATACTAAAACTAACAAAATCAGTTAATAATAAATAAAAGATCCTTAGCATAATTTTCATCACTGAGAACTGAAAGAAAGTAGGAAAACAAACTTACTTTTTGCCTTTTTTCTAATGCCCCAGGTTCTCATCTATATATGACAACACAAATCCAATATGTCGTAAACATGTTGAAATGTTCTGGCTTTTACAGTTTTTCCCAGCCTGAGGTAAGAAAATGGGTTATTTAATCTTTTGTCTGGATCAGACTCATTAGGACTGTGGCATGTCTTCCTCATTCACAAATGGCAAGCAGAGACCTGATGTCGTGTTTCTCAAGGGCTTTTAATTGTGTTACATGCTGTTTTCTCAAAATAGTCTGTGCAATGTCGGGCTCCCTTCCTCCTAAATACGTACGTTGTTATCTTTACTTACACTGGCTCGTGTACTGTGAAAAAGCATCTCTGAAGGCTATTCAGCTTCTGATTATATTAAGTCAAACTGTTTGGTACAGTTTTTGGGTAACATACCTGATTTTCTTATTGAGGGGCCCAATAGCAATTTCCTTGAAACTAGTTAAGATGTATCTTAATGCCAGGTTGTGCTCTTCTACTTGGGATGGTTAAATCAAGTGGGCCATCCAATGTTCAGATCTCCAAATTATACAAAATTGTACCCTTCTGTCTGAAAAAAGGCTGTGAATCTTAGGCTGCTTTACAAAATAACCAAAGAGAGTAGCAGGTATTGAACAAGATACCAGATAAAGTATCTTAAGAAACACCTGTCTATTAGAATTTGGGTTAATAGCACAGCTCAAATCCTTAGCAGTGATAGATCTTGACTTGCTCTTCCTGCCAATTTACTATCTCAGAAAAATTAACAACATATGTACCTCTAAATGGAAATTATTGAGCAGAACCTCACACAAGTCTTTAGACAACTAAAACACATCCACATATGCATGCCTGTGACCGTTTAACTTAATATACACTGTGCAAATGCCACAGGAGAACCAGTTTTGTGATGAGTGTTAGCCAGATTCGTGGTTTGTTTTATTGGGGTAGATCATTGAGTAAATTATTACTCAGTGTGAGTAAGGATACCAGAAGGAGGACCTAACTAATTATATAGACGTGTTATGATTAATAAATAATAACCACAGTTATTGAAGAATGGCTTAACCAATAAGGCCTTTAATAAATGTTTAATAGTTAAAATCCATGATAAACAAAACCAGATGGCAATATAGCCTATTGCCAAGTACCAGTTGCAGAGCACAGGGTGTACAGCCTTAATAGTGTTAAAAGCCCAAATGAAATGCATCTTGAATGAATTGACCTTAGGAAAAAATAATTGGAATGTATTTTCATTTTTTATGACTTTGGCTATATAATGCCCATATACCTCTAGAGTAGAAGTGTCTTTTTTTGTATCAATGATTGGCTTATTGAAATTATCCGTATGCTCTAGACAGGTTACTTCAGCTTATTTCTTTTAATTGCTAGTTTCAGAATAAAACTCAATAGCAAAATGGGAATGAATATGGCCTATGTCTATACCAAATCTTTTAACACCACATAGCTTTTAGATGAGGTCAATAGCTATCCTACTGCTTCTTGCTTCTCTATAAAAGAGAAATACCTATTTTATTTGTCATTGGAGCTGTGGTTAATCTGTCTCTGTGTAGATGATCTTGGTCAAGATTCCAAGTCCTCAGTGCATCACATTGAATGGGGGTTGGGACTTTTTAAAATGAGACCCACAGGGTCATTACTTGGATCGACTTCTTGAGTTTCTAGGCTTGCTTAAAGTTATGATCCAAAAATGACTGGAATTAGTAGGTGTCTTTCCATTGACCAAATAGCTTTGAGGATACCTTTCTACCTAGAGTAGTCCTGTGATCATGACATGGTTGATTCTTGACAGCTAAAGAGCTGCTCTGTAGCAGGGTTCTCAATGTTCTCTCTAAATTAACTTAACTAACTCAAGTCTGGGTTTGCTGGGCTTGCTCCAGGTCTTGCTGCCATTATTTTCTATTTGTTGTGTTTATTAGGTCCTCCCTATTGTTTCTATCTTTTACAAGGTAGGCATTTAACCTATGAAAGTAATATTTTACCTTTATGATAAAGGAATAACAGAGGAGTGGGTTCAGTTTTAATGTATCCTATTACCTGTCTGTCCCATTCAACATATCAAAATACACTCAGAGGCAAGGAAAAAACTTTCTCATGAGGCAGCAAATTATTAGACTAATTTATTTGAAGAATATATATGCATTGACACAACATCAGTAGCCTAGTGACTAGGGTCATAGGCCCAGATTTCAGTCTAGCTACTGATTCACCTAATCTAGGTTTTGTCTTTGCTTTCAAGAAAGCAGGAAAAATGTACCCTTAACTTAAATTTGCTTTTAGTCGAGATCTGAAAAAATCCAAGATGGTTTGTAATTATTATAAAAAGTAAAAACTTTGTGGTATAGGCTGGTCTTGCTTCCTGTTATCCAGCTCACCAAATACTACAGCTTTTGAATTTTATCATTCAAAAAATACCTCTTCCCAGCAAAAAAAAAGAGGAATGCAGCAACTCAGCTCTGCTGTGTTAACCTCAGCAAAAGCAAGGAACTTGAGATGGCTCCAGCCAAAGCACTTAACCTCCTTCTGAAGGAAGTAGCTTCTCTCACCTCAACAGCTCACCCTTCCTATACTAGGAGGCATTTAAAGCAGGTAGGAGGGAATAACACCCTTGTTTTCTCCTCATTTCCTAGACAATTCTCTTGTTTGCACCCATTTTAGAAATTAGATCCAGCTGCCCTTTGGTGTTTCTTGTGGGGCTCATGCCACTTGTCACAAGAGAAAACCAGAATTTTTATTGACAACAGTGACAGGCTGCCTTTCATAATTTGTTCTCTCAAGTTAGCTTTCTTGCATTGCTAGTCTTGGATGAAATGCTGTCCTTCTGTCCAAGATGAAGACCAGAACCTACTGTCTTCAGCTAAAGCTGTATGAGCAAAATTTAAACAGGGCCAGGGCCAAAAAAACAATCACTTAGCTGGTTGCAGTGTTCACACCTTCCCTGTCATGCGTTTGGTCTGTGCATCTTCCTAAATAGCCCTGAGGTTTGCTTTGGAAGTGAGTACAGGCAGAGTATTTTGTAGGACCTCTGTTTAAAAATATGAGCACAAACTCTTTTGATCTACAGGGCTGCAGTGCCGGAGAATGGCTGCAAGTACATTCAATTTCCTAACACAGATTGACATGGCGTAGGCATAAATTTTGTGTCTTGGTTCTCCTTTTGTAAACAAAGATAAAAATGCTTCCACATGTAACACTTCCAGGAGCTTAACAGAAAATACATTAAAGATGATGAAGTACTTATGTACGAAGCTGTCCATAGTTACATAAATATCCCACTTAGAGGCCACAAATTGCTGGATTTATATAACAGTATAGATTAGTATTGCTATGCAGAGCATAGCATTGATACAGAACAAGAAAAATGATATATTCAGTGACAATAAAAAAAGCTATGAAAATAAGCCTGACAGAAAATAGTTATTTGTATGGTATAAAATTAGCCCATGGAACTCATTGTCACAAGTTTAATTAAGACATTTTGCTCAGTACAAATGAAACATGATTAGGATTTATATGAATAAATAGCTATCTGGAACTAGGCTACCTTCATTAATATGTGGCTTCAAACTGCCATGTAGTTAATAAATAAGTATATAAATAGTCCCTTAGGGCTTCTTACATATTGTGCTTCCGAATGTTTGCAACTGATATGAGCACGAAGTGACTTAGGAAGAGACATAAACTCCCACGTTTGAAAAAAAAAAAAATCCAAAATGTTCATTTGGATCTTTTAATTGTAATTCTTAACAGTAGCAAAAGGATAAAAAGGTGTTTTTGTAGTGTCTGCTGGAAACACGGAGAAGGCAAGGAAATGCTTAATTCTATGTACATTTGAGTTGCAGAGACAGAGCGGATGAGAGGTGAAGAAGAATGAAATGGGAAGAGGGTGATGTCCAAATGCAAATCCTCAGACACTTTAGTTCCTTTGAAAATAACTTACTGAAGCACTGAATGCAGGGATTAGGTACAAACACTAATGATAAGTCCTATGTACTAAAATTAAGAACTAATTTAAATAAAAAACTCTTTGCATTTCCTTACTAGCTAGAAAACCGAATATTTTTGATTAATATTTTCAAAGTATTTTGCAGAAGAATTATAATGATTGGAAGGAAAATTTTTCAAAGCAAAACAATGTTTTTTGCTGATTGGTGATGCACTTTTTTTACTAACCTCCAATTTCAATAGAACAATGTAATCATATGTAAAAATTTTTAAAAATTCTAAATTAATGAGACTGGAAGGAAATTTTTTCAGGAACTCGACGTTTGCCTAAATGATTGACAAATAGAATAAAAGAGAGTGTGAAACAAATGGAAAAAAACCTACAAAAAATACGTCTTCCCCTCTTTCCTGTTAACTTCTTTTTTAATGTAAGTTTCCAGCTATCTGCATTGTCTTAATTTTTAAAAACTCATTTTTCTCTTTTCTTCTTTCTCCTCCTTTTCAATGTATTCCTTCCTCTTATTTTGTCTGTTGTTGATCTTTTTTATGCTCACTGGTCCTCACATAACCCTTGCTCATCTTACTCCCATTCTGAATTTCTCTTTCTCTCTTTTTTTTCCTTCTTCATGCAGGGAAAATATTGTCTGTGACTCCAAAATTTTCTTTCTTGGAGAGGTAATAGCGATGTGTCGTAAGTGGGACTGACCTTAGAAACTGACGTTTCTTCTGAGTAATTCCAGACAGACTAATTTGACACAGTGAGATACTTATGGGTTAAGAAAGAAGGTAGTATCTCAGTCCACTGTGAGGATTTCTGCTTGCAGAACAGATGGCAAGTATGAGCAAGC
Organism: Phalacrocorax aristotelis; assembly: GCF_949628215.1. Classification (NCBI taxonomy): domain Eukaryota; kingdom Metazoa; phylum Chordata; class Aves; order Suliformes; family Phalacrocoracidae; genus Phalacrocorax; species Phalacrocorax aristotelis. The sequence continues at coordinate 66,434,322 of NC_134279.1, read as the reverse complement.
TCTCTCAATTCCATTTATGAGGTCCTGTGTGGAAATATGTGGAAATTTTTCTTGTGCCGCTTAGAGAAGCATTAAAATCTTCACTAGTGATGTGGCAGAGTAAGAAAAAACTGTCCAATTCATGTATTATTTCTCTTCTGTAAAACATTCGTCATACTAATTCCTATGAGATGATGAAATTTCAGTTCAAAGAGATAGAACTGCCTAACAAATACTAATTTTATAATTACAACTATAATGGATTACAAATGTATTCAGAGAAGTGCTCTAGAAGGTAATTTGCACTGTAACAGCTGGATTTGAACTGTCAGTACTTGTAGATTTTTACTAATGATGCTCATCAGTCTATACATTTGCAACTGTACCTGCACCACATAATTGTAGAAACAGCAGCAAGAAACTAAACACACAGGTGTCTTCACTCCTGTTGCCAATACATGCTTTGTATTACATTGTGACTTTATAGAAGATGTTCTCTTTTCCAAGAGAAGTTTGTTGTCACTGTATGACCTAACTTCAAATTAATTAGTCTTACTTTTCCCACTATAGAGGTTTTGGAAAGTTGACTATGGGGTAATCATTCCTGGTAGGAATGCTAAGTGTTTTCTAAACCAGAAACATCTACAATTTCAGAATGTTTAGCATGGGAAGGAAATGCCAAAAAGAAATGATCTAATTAAATATGGGCTTCCATAAAACATATAAAAATAAAATTTTTACATTTTTTGCCAAATTTCTCTCTGTTGAGAATAAGCACACCACCCTCATGTTGAAAGAAAAAAAGTGACATCTCAAAACTACAGCTTTATTAAATAAAAACCCCCAAGTAGATGTTTATTTCATAAGCAGCTATCCTACCAGTGTATCATATCAGTGGTCTATGTTAAAAAGAAACTTTTTGTGAGTTTTGTATAAAGTGCCCTAGGTGCGCAAAATACCGTATGAAAAAGACCATAAACAAAGTCTCTGCCCCAAATGACTTATCTTCTAAACATGGCCCAGTATGCCTGAAAGTGGGAAAGGTGATACAGAATGTAATTCTAAAACAGCAAATGAGGTTTTTTTCCTCAACTTATTTCTTAAAAAAAAATTTAGTATACATAAGGGAATTGCTGGAGAGCTACAAGAAACAGATTTTGAGAACACCAGTGAAAGTGGGAGTGGACTGGGTGGTGGGCAGAGCCACTAAGGCAATTTGGCAGGACTTGTAACAACCAGGTACTCCAGAGGTGTCTGTGATGCCATTCTACCTGTGGGCTGGGCCGTATTCCTTAACGCACTCCCCTGAAACTGAAGTCACCCCCTTGACTCTTCTGCTACATCGTACTGGCCGTCAAAGTGAGTGAGGCTTGAAGGAAAATCTAATGTCACCCCCCGTCCCGTAAATAGTAGCATGGAAACATGACTGCGTCTGTCATGGAGCCATACAAAACAGTCCCTGTGTTTCAATATCTTTTCCACAATGCTCCCACACTAGTTCTGTTTCCAAGGTCACTATGACATTTCTACAGCTGTCACTCAAAGAAATAACACAGAAATTAGCTGCGGTTACAATGGCTATGGTAGCAATTTCAGTTGTTTAAAAGAGCTAAAATAACCAGAAAGTTCAATTGCTGAACAGTCTATTTACCTTGTGATTCAGACATCATCTGAAGAAAATGTTTCCTGGAATTGATGCATATCTGCATATCTGAATCCAGGAGAGGCCTTGTACATTTTGTAAGAAGGCAATCAGCTAAGCACTACGCTTCCTCTACCTGATCTGTTATCTTAGACACTAAGTTGAGCTGGAATTTTTCAAGAGGTAGGTTTTAAAACATAAAGTATTCTGAGGAATAAAGTCTGTTGTATTTCTCATTCATTCACTTTCTCATGTCTTATGAATTAAATAGCTGACATTCCATTCCTTGCCATTCATGAAACTTCAGTTAGTAAGGATTTCTCCCTATGGCTTTACTGAGTGGAGGGTTGCTACATGAGTGGTATTTAGTCACTTGTAGATGTGAATATCACTGAAGCTAGTCATTCCAGGGCCAAATGATGAAAAACTGTGCATGCTAGAAATACTACCGTGGCACTATTTTAGATTCCCTTTATACTGCTGTGAATGGCTTAATGAAGTGCAAAGAAAGAGGGGATCATTAAGGAAATGGGAAATTGGTTTCCCCACCTGTAAAATGGGGATAATCATTCTTACTTTTCCTGAAGAATATTAATAGCTTCTAGAAAAATATGCTCTGGTTTTATACTTATTGCTGTTAGAAGACAAGCAAAATGAAATGATTTATAATATGCTTTTAAATGGATATCCAGACTATGGAACGAATACTTTTTAGGGCTGTCTGAGCACAGTTTGAACACTAATTAACTGGATTAGGATCTGATTTAATTAAATTCTCTTTGTATGAAAAAAGTTATTTTGGATGAAAAATACTCTATTCCTTTAATTATTTTGTTATTTTTATTTACTGGTTAAACAAAACTGAAAAAGGGAATAGTGAATTCAAAGTAAGAATGCCAAAACACTCTCTAACAAAGAAGGCTACCCCTCCACCTCTCCTTCCTTGCCTGTCCCTTCTAAAGAGCTTGTAGCCATCCATTGCAGCGCTCCAGTTGTGTGAGTCATCCCACCATGTTTCCGTGATGACGACCACATCATAGTTTCCCTGGCACGCAATGGCTTCCAGCTCCTCCTGTTTATTGCCCGTGCTGCGTGCATTGGTGTAAATGCACTTCAGTTGATCTATTGATCTCTTCTCCAACACAGGCATGCCACCCTCAGGCTCATCCCTAGCAAGCCTGGTTTGATCCCCTTCCCCCTTCGCATCTAGTTTAAAGCCCTCTCAACAAGGCCGGCTAACTCCTGAGCCAGAATCCTTTTCCCCCTTTGCGACAGGTGAACCCCATCTGTCTCCAGCAGGCCTGGTGCCATGTAAACTGCCCTATGATCAAAAAAACCAAAATTCCACCGCTGGCACCAGCCTCTGAGCCACGTGTTAATGAGATGTGACTTCCTGTTCTTTTCTGTATGTCTCCCAGCTACCGACAGGATGGAGGAAAGCACTACCTGCACTCCTGATCCTTCAAGATATTGCCCCAGTTCTCTAAAGTCCCTTTTGATTGTCTTTGCACCAGTCTCAGCTACCTCATCACTGCTGACCTGAACAACCACTAGCGGATAATAATTGGACACTTTTACCAGCCTAGGGAGCTTCCTGGTAATGTCTCTTATCCTTGCCCCAGGGAGGCAGAAGACTTCCCTATGGGATGGGTCCAGTCGGCATATCAGGCCCTCTGTTCCCCTCAGAAGGGAGTCGCCTACGACAATTACCCTTCTTTTTTCTCCTACCAGTGACCGTTGTAATGCGTGGGGCTGACTGGTTCCCCCTAGTCAACCCTTTGGGTGGATCACTGTCTGTATCTTCATCCTCCTGGCCCTCGGGTTCCAGAGCCCCATACCTATTGTGTAAGGGCACCTGGGGGGGCAAAGTTGGCCAGGGGAGGATTCGCCTACTGCGCTGAGCAGGGATCTGCATTCATCCTCTGTCTCTTCGGTCACCTCCCTCTGCCTGGCGGCACAAGGGCAGGGGAGCCACTCCTCTTGATGCTTCCATCTGGTGTGCTTGTCTCAGGGTTGGTAGGGAGTGGCCTCGCTAGTCTATCTCCCTCCTGCATTCCCTGATACTCCTCAGTCTTGCAACTCCTTTCAGCTCTGCCACCATGCTGAGCAGATCCTCCACCTGCTCACACCTCTTGCAGGCATTGTCTTGGGAGCCCTCCATGACCGGAGCAAGGCTCTGGTACTCCCTGCAGCCAGAGACCTGGGTGGCTGCATGTTTTAGTGGGAGGGGGAATGACTTTGGGGAAGCTCTGCCTCTTGAACTGTGCCCAGAAACTACTTGGGAATTTGTTAGATGGCAAAGAAGAAGTAGGCCAAGGACCATTCTAGCAGTTTATTAGCACGTGTAATTATGTTCCTCTGTGTGGGAAAAGTTCTGGGCTTTAGCTGAGCCAACTAGTGTAAGCACAGCCTACTTTCTTAGCAAAGGTGCTGCTTCCTAGGAGCTGATAAGTAGAGAAAGGAGATGCTTTTGATCAATTTCTGTAGCTGCATCTCAAATACAAAGTAGATCATGGATATGTTTAATTAAGCTTTTGCAATCACTGTCTTTTGTGGGGTTGTTTTATGAGAATGTGATTCACTTCTGATTCAAAAGCAATGTGACCATGCTTACTGAGCCAGTGGATGCAAGCTAATAAATTCCGCTTATTAGGAGGAATGTCTTTAAATCATGGAGATTTTGAGGTAAAGAGCTGTACTGAAATGTACTGGGCTGATGCTCATGGCAAAATTTTGGTCTCCCTGAAGCCATTTTAACTCCAGTGGAAGTGGGCTTTGGCCCTGCTGCAATTTATTGTAATTAAACCTCTAATCTTCTAATGAAAGAGATTAAAGACAAAGGCTTTTATGTAAAGATTTTTGTGTGTGTGTGTCTGTAGCTTCCTGCTGTGAGGGTTCTGCAATTTAATTTAAGCGTGAATTACCTCAACCCTTTCTGAAATAGCAGCTTGACTGCCGTTTAGCTCTGGGATCCCTGCAGACAAGGCTCCCAGGAGAAAAGGCCTGAAATATCTTGAGGAAAGATTAAAAGCTTCAGTAATGTTCCATTAAACATTGCTGCTTTTAAAATAAATGGACACTTCACTGCTATAAGACATTTTACCTGTAGACATTCATTTGGTGTCTCATGTTTTTAAATGACTTTGCCCCCATATTGCAGTCAAACCTTAAGATATTACAGGAAAGAATTATTAAGGAGAAATACATATAATGACTGGTAAGATCAGTAATGATAAGCAGAATGACTCAAGCTCAAATTTTAATTTCATGTGATGCTTGATGTGATTTCACGATGTTATATGTTATTGTTGTTGTTGCTTCGTAGTATCAATTAATTAAAATAATTAGATGTGGCCTGGAAACTAAAAACATCCCACCGATGTTTTTTAGAGATGGTCAGATTAAAGTGTGTGGGTTTTTTAATAAGCACAAATGGATATGTGCTACGTATTTTAATGGAAACCTGAAACCACAAACCATTTTCCTGCCTGTATGTTTTATAAGTAAAGCACTAAAACTTGGAATAGATTTAAAACTCCCAGTTCTTTCTTTCCAACCTGGTTCCTGTTTTAAATGAATTTAGGTGAATATATGGTTTTAACCTCAGGACTAAATCTACTACAGTAATCCTCAATTTCATCAATATATGTGTTAATTATTAGTGCTGTTATAGCAGGTTTAGGCCCTTTTAAGTCATGAATATATAATTGTTACAGGCAGTGTGCACCTGTATAAGAAAGGGTGAGGGCTTTGTTCCAGAAAAAGTAAATGTATGCTGTCTTAGTATTTTTAATAATACAGAAAATAAGTATAACTTGGAAGTCCTACTTCAGATGTTGCTCTGAAGCTTTGGGTTCATATGAGCCTAACATTCAGAAACAGGGATGACTGAAATTACAACAGGAGTTTTGCAGGAGTTTATAATACGTACCTGTATTACTGACTGTGTAGGCTCTCTTACAAGGTTAACTTGTGTATGTTTGAACCACTTGGGTAATATTCAGGAGGAATTTTTTAATTCCTCTATATATTGCTTTGTCTAAAGGCAGTGGTCATTTTTTTTTGTTTCAGGTAATTGATTCAGGGAAAAGTGGAAGGCAACATCATTTCTGAAGGCATTGAGGTCTTCTCACTACTTTAATTTTCTTCAGAAATTATTTCCAAAACCTTACCTAGTATTCCATAAAGTCTTGTCCTCATTGTGACAGGTTTGTGTCTGTCAACCATTGGCTTGTGGTTCCAGTGGGAAGGAGCAGCTACAGAAAGCAGTAGTCATGGGCAGAGAGGTGATCTCAAAGATTGTAAAGGTCAGTCCCATGACAGAGTCTAATTAGCTGGGATGCACCGTGCATTTGCCCACTTTTAATGGGCAGCCAGTGCAGAGACTGGAGCTGTGCTGTGTTATGCTCATGGTGGCCTCAGCCAGTGAGCAGCTGCACTTGTATCAGATGGAGTTTTCTCAGGAACAGTTTCTTTCCCTGCTTACATGTTGCAGTAATCCAGCACAGGAATCAAATATGCAGGTATTCACACCAGACAAACTGCTTCTAAAACTGACAAGCAAAGAGCTGTGGTGAGCTCACAAGTGGGAAAGAGCAGTGTGTTTAGATATCCAGTTACAAATAGACTTGAAAAGCTTTTAGGGGGAGCCCCGAATAGAAAAGGGGCATTGTGCAGGAGGTAGTTGGAACCAGGTGTTTTCCACTTTGCAGATATTCCCTTGATTGGCCCAGCTGCTGGCCTTTGCTAGGCACTGAGCAACATGAGAGATGGCTCTGCTTGTGTATGGTAAGAAAGCTGCTATCCACAGGTGGGTACAGACAGTCAATGATAAGAGAAAAAACTACTCTTGCTCTTTAAAAAGAATCTGCCCCCCAGATAAGTGATGTGAGTTCAGAGATTAATAACTGATCTGGTAAAATGTTCAGAGCAATAGCTGATAGGCTGTGCCTGGGATCTGTTGGTAGGTGTTATATCTAACATTTTAACATGCTTATACTCTTTTTTTTTTTTTTTAATTTAGACCAGGGATGTACAATGGACTCATATTGACCTTTCCAAAGTCAGCCATTCATTCTGCCTTTCATTTTCTTATGTCCTTCTTTTCCCCTCAAACTAAGACAAAATGTCGGAAGTGGAAATATTTATGAAGGCCATTTAGAAATACAGAAGAGTTCATTTCAAATGAGTTGTGATTGAATAGTCTTCCAATTGTTGTAGCAGGGAAACTTAATACAGAGTTGCCATGGAGACCAGTTCTTTGGCCACTGGTCTAACACATTAAAGCCTTTTAGTTCAGCAATATGCTATTTGCAGATGATGCCATACATGATATTAACAAGTGGTTTGCCTCCATTAAGAGGAAAATATCTCTAAAATTACAGCACTTCTCTTTAAAGAGTAGATATGCAAAACTCCTTGAAGTTATTTAAATAATCAGTGACCTGCATGATATCAGTTCATGAAAATACTGTGTTCATATAGGAGCGAAACACGTTTATTGCACCAAACTTAGCCAGCAACCCCAGTCAGTGCTACCGAAATGTAAGCGAGACTGAATGGAGGTTGAGAAGGTGTAAGTCTGGCAAATCAACCTTCTTCCAAGTGAACTCTTTGCTCAGTTTTGGGGTCATATGACCTTTTTTTCCATTAGCCTTATTCCATGTAATTCTTCTTTGAGTGTAGGGGTGCTTTGAATGCCAGGCTTGCACTATACCATGAAGAGTTCCTTTCCCCCAAAAAGACATTTATATTTATCACTGTTTAATGAAGTCTTGTTTTTGTAAAAGGCATGCTGTATTTTTACCATGTGACCATTTCACATGTTCTGTAGAGTATATTTAATGGAATAAATGGAAGCACACTAAACAGAAATGCAGAAACGCAGAAGAGGTAAACTACTTAATAGCAGTCCCTGTAATGAATTTCCTAACTAACTGGCCCACTTCATAAACTGATAACATAGACAGAGACTTAGCTATAAAGGCCCTTGATCAAGCAGTGGGCAGAAACAAAATGAGACGCAGAGCTGTAGCTATCAAACCCCATTCTGATCAGGCAAGAGCCTGGGGCGCTCCCTGTAATGGCCTATTTGCTGGCTAAGTCAATATTTCATTCCTTGAGTCCAGCTGGGATGGAATGCTAAAATAGAGAGTCCCACAGTCCACCAATGCTGTTTCAAATAGAGCTTGAGTAACATCAGGATTCTTTAACTTTTGCAGAGGCTTTCTGCAGAACAGCTGTCAGGCACAGAGGTGAGCCAGAGGCCAGAGGCTAGATCAGGACGCACTGTTGTCATGGTATGCCATTATTTCACTGGTATCTTATACTGGATACGTCTGCTAGAGTGTAACAGCATCCACACAAGTTAGTGGTTTTCAGGAAGAAATATTCATCCTCCATGCAGAAACTGAGTCTCCAAATGTTACTTGCTGTTGTGATACTTTTAGAAATATCCTGTGGTTCCTGGCACAGATTTTGGGTTCGAGAATTTGGGAAAGCATGTCAGTATAGGTAAGAAATGTATATATATTTTAGTACCCACAGATCTTGCTGCTGTTACAGGGACAAAACTAATAATGTGGTAAATGATCCAGGTATATGTTCTTGTTTGGTCAGTTAGTTTATTAAGGTTGTGTTTGGCACAAGAGGGCTGTGGGTTAAGGATGTATAGCAATTTCTTTGGAACTTCTCTCTGCAGAAGGACATCATCTTCCCTCTCTGGGAGTGATGTGTTCAGCACACCCTTCTTCCCCCACGCAGAGTGCTCGGTAAAAGGGCCCTACCTTAATTTTCATTTTCTGTGTTTGTATGCAGTTCATTTAAAACCCAGCAAGATGTATACATAAATCAAAATGTTCCTTTCACTTTGTTCTACATTACACTGATTAATAGACCTAGTTGATATATTTTCAGTTTGTCACAATACATCATTTTGTTGAAGTCAAACACGAATGGGAGTCTGAGACCCACTGCCATGTATGAGAATTAGCAAATTAGTAATTTGAGACACCTACATTCAAATCTTGAGGTTGTGAATCATGTGGGGTGTAAAATTCTGATATAAAATAAACAGATTGCATCTATGGATGATTTTTTCAATGAATGTGAAAAATATAATTTTTCCAGAAAATTTTTTCTACTATGATCTGTCTTTGAAAGAAAGTAGGACTTTCAAAATCTTTAAATGTGGGGAAAAAACCCAGAACTGTCAGCTTCTACTCAGCTTTAATAATCAGCAATGAATTCCATTGCCATACTGATTTTTACTTTCCTAGTTATATGAAGTTTCTCTGAAATTCCCTTAAATTTTCTTTTATATTCTTTGATATAAATATGATTTATATCTGCAGGGGTATATTCCCAGTAAGCAAAATATACTTATAGTCTGGGCTTTAAACTGGGCCTCAAAATATGGAGAAGTGATCAGTTATTTTAATTGGTCCTCCTCCTGAGAAAAATGGACAGAAAAATTGTCCATTGCTGCTATTTTGAGAAACAAAAAGCAAAGAAATAAAATTTTTCCTTTGATACCCTGTTTCTTGTCTGAAGTCTTCAATTCCAATAGAGGTGATACACTTATTTAAATATTACTGCATTAGACACAATTTCTTATAATGAGATGATCCTTCGTATTTTTAGCATCTTTGAAATATGCCACAAAGCCTGCTGACTCAATAGCAGTACAAAGATTTTAGTAATGTGTGGAGATAAATGAAGTTCCTGGTCATAATTTGACATGGAGCTGGATGGAAAAAATGCCTGGATGGTGTGTGGGCAAGGTGAGAGCGAGGAGAATCAGAAGCAATACGTTGCTTCTCCTGTGGCTGCAACTGGAGGAGGACGGGGAGGCTCTGCCTCAGCTGCAGCTGGCTGCAGCATCACCCCAGGCACCCTGAGGACCTTGGGGAAAAAAATGGTTTTTTTTCTTACTGCTGAACACGTACAAACAGCAAAGGGAACTTCTGCTTCCTAGTGTCACCCCAGCTGACAGCTGAAAAAGAAAGTGGGCTTCAAGACCAGTGATTAGCTCTGGTTGCTCTTTATACAGCACTTACTGCTGCAAAGGACTATGACACCCAGAAGGGACATGTCTGGTATCTTAATCACAGTGATATAACACAAACACCCAAATCTCTGACTATTGGGGTCCAGTCCTGCAAATTGCTGTGCTTTTGCTGGGGAGCACTCAGCACTTCCCTGACAACTGGCGTCAATCAGAGTTGGGGCAAGGGGTCCTCAGTACCCCGAGGGACCTCAGTAGTCTGAAGAGGTGCTGAGCATCTGGCTGGATGACTATCTTTATCTTCAGGCCCAAAGGAGAACTGAACAATTCAAACTACTGCAGGGAAGATCAAAACCTTCCGATGGAATAGAAGAAATTATTCAGCTGCCTAGGAAAAAAGACAGCCCTGAATGATTAAGAACTGTGTGTGTGAGAGAGAGATATTAATAATCACATGACTGAGCACAGTATCTGATGCAGTACATAATTAATGAACTCACAGAAAAGAATGATTCACCTCTTCTTGAAAAATAAGTATAAAAAAGATGCTTGGTGATGCTAAGAATTCACCAAAGTCCGTCGTTCTGAAAAAGAATGAAAACATGTCTGTGTTTGTGTTTTACTAAAGCATTCCAAAATTCTTATAAAAAGGGAAATGAAACATGATGTTTCAAATAACTATTACTCTCCTATGTAATAATAAGAAAAAAAAATCAGTTTCCAAAAAACCCTTAACTTACATAAGCAACAAAAGAAATAATATAGCTATTAAGCAATCCACAAATCAAGAAAGAAGAATTCACCAAAATTTCATGAAATACAGCTTACAGTTTTTGTTTTTCAAAAGAGGCTAAAGAGGTTCAGTCTCTTGTCAGGAATGATTGGCCAGTGCCCTGCACCTTGTACTAAATTGGTTCATTTCTTCCCAGAAGGACAGGAAATGTATTTCCTTATCAGGTTATAAAACAATACTGGAAAATTTGCAATTGTAATTAATGGTGGCTGAGGTCAGTAGTTCGGTAATGTGAAAAGATAAATTCTGAGGCGTTGGAAGCATTTTGCGATGTACTTGTCCCAGAATATTTTAATCTTCTTCTGTGCCAAAACAAATTAATCTGAGAAAAGTCTCTCCCAGATTATATGCTGAATGAAATCCATAATTTGGAAGTATTAGGGACAAAACACAAAGTTTTTCCTATTAGCTAAAACATTTCTTCTGTCCTGAATTTCAGCGTAATGTACCAACTATTTCAGAAAACAAAACATACCAGACTGATTCCATGGTCTTTGCAAGGGCCAAGCAAAAGATAATCACAAATGAGTCTGAACTACTCAGTGCTGGGAGAAGGTCCTTTCTTTGTAGACCGTGCTTGCTACCAGTGAGAATTTTGTGGCATTTTGCACCTGGTCAGGATTGCAGTATTTCAAGGAGAGGGACCCTTTGTTGACCAGTACAGGCCATTCTCAGCCTGGGGCATTTCCAGTGGGATTGTGCTGGGAGTGTAGTGGTCACCAGACGTTCTGAGAGGTGCCTTTAGGGGCAACTGAGATATGCATAAAAAGATGATAAAATGACTGTGTGTGGGATGTTGTCCTTCCACAGGCAGCAAGATATCTCCCTGTAGCGCTGGAAGCACACTTATTAAATGGCAACAAAGCTTTTGGGTAATTAGCTCTTTTCTCACCAGTTAGTATCATAGGGGACAGGAGATTAAATGGAGCATATTTTGGGGTAAGGGAGAGAAACATTTAATCTGCATGAAATTAAAATTTCCTAGGTTTTTTTTTCCTAATATTTGTTCTAATAAGCTTATTTGTGTGAGTCTGTGCATGCGTGTTATTATTATTATTATTTCACAATAATAGTGGAGACTTCGTTATAACACTCACCCAATTTATTTTATATGATATCAGCTTAAATAACTGCTTCATTATGAAAAAACAGATGAAGGTCCCCTTATCAATATCATGCAGATGAGATGCTTAAGTGCGTATAGGTAATACAGAGGAATTATATATGTGCTAAAAAGCAGGTGCTTTTGCTTCAAATTTATGGTTAATGAGAGATATCAAACATATGATGTTTGCCCTGCTAAACATTGTTTGTCAAGAAAGAAAAGGTTACTAAATATTCACTCATGCTTTAGCCTAGCTGTGTGAATACACAGAGGTCAAGACTGTTGTCTTAACAAAAGAGCACATCTCTTGTGGAGAGCAAAGACCAGCTCTAGTATTGTTGTATTTCCTCCTGATAATGGTAATTACTTTGCTTTGTCCGCTTTGCATTGCTTTTTCTGAATTTGACTAGATGAAAGCCTTCAGCCAGTAATGATAGCCAGCTTTGCATTGGATCTCTGCCAACAACCTATAATTAAAGTGTTTTCTTGAGAGAGGGCTGCTGTATATAGTATCTATTGTGCATTATGTCCTTGGAACTTGACTGCAGTAATTGAAAAAATCTCCAATTTATACCTCTTTCTGTAGCTAGTCACCTCATGGGACTATCACAAGTGAAATTTTATAACTGTATTTCATGGGAATGTAAAAATGGACATAATAAAATAACTTCGAGTGACTCAAGCTAACTAGAATGAAGGGCCTAGCTCCAGGATAGAAGTGTTCACACATGGAATTATCAGGAGTGCCTACTGAGCTTTAAGCACACAGCCAACATTTATCTTTTAAGTTCTCTGGCATAGATAAGACCTAAAAGTTCAAGTCTTGTTTGTTATGTAAGTTAATGTCGCTGAGCAAAAGGATTTCATAGTGGCTTCTGTCAGAAGCTGAGAAGCTGCTGTATACGCTCAGCTCCCTCAGGCAGATGGAATGGCTTTTTGTTTACTAACAGCAGAATCAGAAGAAACCATCACCCAAAGCCTGGGCTGTCATGGTGAACCTGGAAAGATTTCCATGACTGACAGTTGTGGTGTGCAGGGTTTTGATGACCTCCATCTTCTGCCAAAATGTGATATACCTGGAGGTCAAGAACCAACCAACAGAAAGCATTATTAGTATTTGTCCTTAGATGAAGAGAAACTTCATCTAAGTTTGGTGAAAAATTTAGGTGAAAACATGATAAAAGAATGTGAAAGTGCTTTTCAGGTACATGGGTTATTAAAAAAGTGTAAAGACTCTGAATAAGAAAGTTGTCTTTTACATTAATTCCTACCAATCTTACCATTGGGGTTTTTTTTATTATTTTCGTAATATGAAACAATGATGTTTGTGTAGTTTAAGTGTAAATTGATTGGTTTACACTGTTTGTGCCAAAGAAATACCTGGGTTATTTATAACAACAAACAAGTTACGGTCCCTACTCAGAAATTTTTCAGCAAGGTCTGAACATTCACTAAATTGCTGAGGTCAAGGGCCAAAAATATCCATAGACTATTGCTCCACATTGGTATGCCTCAGTAGAGATGTAGCTATAATTAACTGCTACTGAAGCAGAAACTACTAAGTATTCATGACTTAGTTCTTTTCCAAATGAATGCTGGGAAATTTGAAGCAGGCTCTGTTTAAAACCTTAAACCTCTTTTTTTTTTTCTTATATGAAGAAAGAAACTAAAAGCAAATTTATCAGGTTACAGGATGTGCGCTTTAGAACTGTGTACGTTATTTTTGTGTTATCTCAGCCAGACATCTGTGGTGAGACAGGTTAAACACCCTGATTCTGGTGGGTTTCTGATCATCTTTGTATCAGACACAGAAGTGCAAAATCAGACCGTGCTTCAGGAGCAGTGAGGAAACAGAAATTACTTTTTCAATGGTATTCAGAAGCTTTCTATACCTTTTTTGAAGTGAGCAAGGGTTTTGAAAAAAGCACATTTTGATAAAATTCTTGGGTGAAAATGTGGCTGCACTTGCAATAACAAAGTCCAGCTTTTTACATGGAATTTAAACACTGTTCCTTGTAATGTTATTATTGAAATTAACAGTATACTGATGATCTATGTATATATTATACACTTCATTTTTTTGGAATTTCTTAATATCTCATAGATTCATAGAAGGGTTTGGTTTGGAAGGGTCATTAAAGATTGTCCAGTTCCGACCCCCCCGCCATGGGAAGGGACACCTTCCACCAGACCAGGTGGCTCAAAGCCCCATCCAACCTAGCCTTGAACACTTCCAGGGATGGGGCATCCACAACTTCCCTGGGCAACCTGTTGCAGTGCCTCACCACCCTCAGAGTGAAGAATTTCTTCCTTATATCTCATCTAAATCTACCCTCTTTCAGTTTAAAGCCATTATGCCTTGTCCTGTCACTACGTGCCCTTGTAAAAATTCCCTATTCAGCTTTCCTGCAGGCCCCCTTCAGGTACTGGAAGGCTGCTGTAAGGTCTCCCCAGAGCCTTCTGTTCTCCAGCCTAAAGAGCCCCAACTCTTTCAGCATAGAGTCAAGGATGTGGTGCAGGACAGCATCAAATGCTTTGCACAAATCCAGGTAGATGACGTCAGTTGCTCTTCCCTTATCCACCAACGCTCTAACCCTGTCGTAGAAGGCCACAAAATTCGTCAGGCATGATTTACCCTTAGTGAAATCATGTTAGCTGTCACCAGTCACCTCCTTATTTTTCATGTGCCTTTGCATAGTTCCCAGGAGGATCTGCTCCATGATCTTGCTGGGCACAAAGGGGGGACTGACTGGCCTGTAGTTCCTCAGGACTTCCTTTTTTCCCTTTTTAAAAATGTGGGTTATGTTTCCCCTTTTCCAGTCAGTGGGAACTCCATGGACTTCCACAACTTCGCAAATATGACGGATAGCTGCTTAGGAACTTTATCCACCAGTTCCCTCAGGACTCATGGATGTGTTTTATCAGATCCCATGGACTTGTGCACCTCCAGATTCCTTAGATGGTTTTGAACTTGATCTTCTCCTACAGTAGGCGGTTCTTCATTTTCCTCCTCCCTGCCTTTGCCTTCTGCAACTTGGGCAGTGTGACTTGAGCACTTGCTGGTGAAGACAGAGGCAAAAGTAGTGGTTGAGTACCTCAGCCTTCTCCATATCCTGGGTAACCATGTCTCCCATTTCCCTCTGGGGAGGGCCCACATTTTTCCTAGTCTTCATTTTATTACTAACGTACTTATAGAAACTTTTCTTTTTGCCCTTGATGTCCCTGGACAAATTTTGATCTATCAGGGCTTTAGCTTTCCTAACCTGATCCCTGACTGCTGGGATAATGTCTCTGTATTCCTCCCAGGCTACCTGTCCTTGCATCCACCCTCTGTAGTCTTCCTTTTTGTGTTTGAGTTTGTCCATGGGCTCCTTGTTTATCCATGCATGCCTCCCGGTGTTTTTGCCCAGCTTCTTCTTTCTTGGGATGCATCACTCCTGAGTTTGGAGGAGGTGATCCTTGATTATTAACCAGCTTTCTTGGCCCCCCCCCTTCCCTCCAGGGCTTTATCCCATGGTACTCTACCAAGTAGATCCCTGAAGTCCAGGGCTGTGAGCTTGCTGTACACCCTCCTCAGTGCCCTAAGGATCCTGAACACCACCATTTCATGGTCACTGCAGCCAAGGCTGCCCTTGAGCTTCACATTCCCCACCAGCCCCTCCTTGTTGGTGAGAACAAGGTCCAACATAGCACCTCTCCTTGTTGGCTCCTCTATCACTTGGAGAAGGAAGTTATCAATCATCAATGCATTCCAGAAACCTCCTGGATTGCTTATGCCCTGATGTATTGTCCCTCCAACAGGTGTCTGGGTGGTTGAAGTCCCCCATGAGGACTAGGGCTTGTGAATGTGAGGCTGCTCCTGTTTGTCTATAGAGGGTCTCATCTGCTTGCTCTTCCTGGTTGGGTGGCCTGTAGCAGATCCCCACTATAATGTCACCTGTCCCTGCCCTCTCTTTAATCCTGACCCATAAGCTCTTGGTTGGCTCCTCATCCATCCCCAGTTGGAGCTCCATGCACTCCAGCTGATCACTGGCATAGAGGGTGTCACCCCCTCTTTGTCTCCCCTGCCTGTCCTTCCTAAAGAGCCTGTATCCTTCCATTCCAACACTCAAGTCATAGGAGCCAACCCACCACATCTCCGTGATGCTAATAAGATCATAGCCCTGCAGGCACGTCTATGTCTCTAACTCCTCTTGTTTATTACCCACGCTACGCATATTTGCATAAAGGCATTTAAGCTGGCCCCCCGTTGAAGCTGACTTACTGGTTGGAGTGGCTGGAATTCCTTTGTGCTGCTCTTCAGGTGCTCTCCTGCTGACCTTTTCCAGGCTCTTGGACATCTATTGCTGGCACTGGCATCAAGCTGATAGGAGTGGACGAGATTGAGGTTCGCCTCCCCCGGCAACTTAAATTTAAAGCCCTCTTCACCAGCTTGGCAGGTGTATGACTGAAGATGCTCTTCCCCTTCTCTGACAGATGGACCCCATCAGCCCCCAGTAGACGAGGTTTCTCAAAGCGAGTCCCATGGTCTAAGTAGCTGAAGCCCTGGCTGTGGCACTACCCCGTAACCATTTACTGATTCACCAGATTTGATGGACCTTTGCAAACCCCTTCCCTTTGACAGGGAGGATTGATGAAAAAACTACCTGTGGCCCAGAGTCCCTTACCACCACTCCCAGGGCTCTTTAACCCTTCTTGGTACTCCTCAGACTGCTCCAGGCTGTATCACTGGTGTCCATGTGAAACAACAGCAGCAGATAATAGTTGGTGACATCCCTGATACAAGACCCCGAAAAGCAGCACACCGCTAGAGAGTGTGTCAGGTCAGCAAATAGGTGCCTCTGTACCTGTGAGAAGAGAGTGGCCTACTAGTGTCATGCGTTGCCTTTTCTTAGTTGCGCTGCTTGTTATACGGGGATCAAATCGGGCTGCCTTAAGCAGCTCCAGCATTTCTCCTGGTGTGATGGGTCTTTCCTCTTCAGTCTGCAGAGCGGTGAACTGGTTCTGTATACATGTAGTTCATATACATGCAGACTCTGCTGAGAATATTGTACTTGTCTTAATAGGCTTCAGTTTCTTTACTGTTGTGTTACATTAAAATTCAAAACGATGGTTGCATATGAATGATGTTAAACTCTGAGGATCTTTATTCACATGGAAGCTGCTTTAACAGAGAATTGATTATTCTCTTGAGTAAATTAGGATTTCAAGTGTCATTGTTCTGGAAAAATCTATTTAAATATCGGATCTGCCAACATCCCATTTCTTTCCAGCAACAATGCCAAATAATCATAAACGATGGCAGAACTCTTTGGTTTGTCAAAAAAAAAAAAAAAAAAGAAGAAAAAGTATAAGAGAAATTAGTTTAAGACCTACGTAATTAATATCTCCTGTATAACCCTCAGTAAGATGTTATGCATTCCAGATTACATGGTGATCTAAGGAATCGCTAGGGCCAATAGTCTGGTTGTTTTGCCCAGAGGAAAAATAGATCCAGGAAACAAGAAACTTGGAAGCAAAGCTGGAGAAGAAAGACATTTTGGAGTATGCTTTAAAAAAACGCCAAACACAAAAAAACTTCAGTTGTTTATACAACTCAGAGTACATTATGAACTTATTCCTTCCATGTACCAAAACTTGTGGTAGATAACTTTCATGGGCAGCTAGAATCCTTGGACATATGAGGCCTTTAAGGTCAGCAAAATTAGTTTTACAACAGAGGCTTTTCCTCGAGGTCTTCCCTTTTGCCAATTACAGTTTCCGCAAGGCCAGCCTGTTCAATACACCACATGCAGATGATCTCACTGACTTAACTTCTAATGCTCTGCCAAATCACATGGCAGACTGCTGCCAGGCGTAATCAGGTCTGAAATAACTTGGCCTCACAGGCAGGAGTGGGGGACTCCTGGCTGGCTCTCCAGACTTCTTTAAGTATGGCTGTTCATTTTCTTATCAAGGTAATTTCCTCTTTGTTGTTAGTGCTACAATGGGAGAGAAGACCAGAAATTTTCTCCCTCAGCTGTAGATGAGCGCATTGGGGTTAGGGGACCTCTCCCACCTTTTTGTAGACTGAAAGATGGTGTTTAGATGCCTTTCCTCTTGGCTGAGCTAATGCAATGCAAACTAGAGTGAAACATTTTGGAGTCCAACGTGTGTTTCCATGTAGCTTAGCAACTTCATCTGCCAGTTCCCTCAGGACCTGCGGATGCAGTGCCTGAATCTAAAACTGGGGCTGGGCAGAGACCTTTACTGAAACTATTATTCCTCTTTGCCCTTTTTTCAAGCATGTATTCACCAGTCTATAGTCTCATCAGTTTCTTTTATACTAAATCATTATATTTAGTATATATACTTAGTATAGTATTTTATCAGCTGCTTATGGATTTCTGTTATGTCTAACAAATTTAGACTTCTGTATTATAGTAACATAGTTAGAGGCCATTTCAGACAGCTTTTGTGTAACCTTTTTCCCAGCTAATAACGGTACCTGGGCTTATCCAATTCTTTATCCTGTGTGTTTTTTTTACAGTTCATTTAATTTTTTTCCTATTGCCCACAATCAGATGCACTTCTGAATGCTTAGATAGGTTTTTCCTTCAGAAAAAAAAAAAAAAAATCCAAATAAGTTCTTGGCAACCAGACAGCAGTACAAAGGTTTCTTTAACCCAGAGATATTAATGATATATGAGTAAAAGTAAGTAAGTTTGGAAGTTCAAGACTCCCTCTGGAGATTACTATTTCAAAATTTTTCCAACTCTGTATCACTTATCTGGTGGAATTTGGAATTGAAGTTTGTAAGTTCTTTAACTGTAATATTCAAATGAAAGTGGGGCAAGAATGAGATAACTTTTATGCAATGTAATTTTGATCCCCTTCCAGGAGAAGATCTTGTTTTGCTACAGATGTGCTTTTAGTACTAATTGATTATTGCTTCAGCAGAAAACCTATTTAGAAGTGTTCCAAGCTGCAAAACTGACACTGCAACACAAATGGTATGGCATCAGGATATACTGCTTTTTCCTTCATCTTGCTGAAATTAAATATGGCCAGAAGGAGTAATACAGCTACATTGAATCTTATGCTAATGCTTTCCCAGAAAATATTGTCTTTTCTCCCTAAATTATTGATTGAGCTGTTAGAGGTCTGAAATAAAACTTTAATTAGTTGTTAAAGGCTTCACAAAATACGACCTGCTGGAACGTAAGAATGGAGTTGAAAGAGAGCGATCTGACTACAGGAACTGCAGCCAGCAGAACAAGACACTTAACATGGGCAGAAACTTAACATCTGTTGCAGATTTCTAGTGTTCTGGGCAAAGAAATTTTTAGCTGAAAGTTGGCTATGATTTTTAGTTGACTGCATTATGAAGTGTAGCAAAATGTATAAAATATGTCTTGAATCATGTGTACTGTCATTCTGAACTGGTAATTTCACATTGGACAGTCCTTGCCTCTCCACAAGCTAAAATTCATCAGCCTAAGGGCATATATCATGTTAAACAGTGCCCATTGCCTTCTGCTCGTGAGTTTGTTATTTTCAGATGCTCTCCACTCTGTATTCTATAGCTTTTTGCTTGAGAGAGAGAGAGAGAGAAAAGTGGGCTGGAGTTCTGAAAGCAACAGAAGGAACTAATGTGCCTACCTGTCACTAAACCCACTCCTCTAATATATTTGAAATAAAATAATATGTTTCCAACTTTATGTGAATTGAGATGACAGTGAGGCTCAATAATTCAATGATCTGCCTTCTTGCCCGTCTGTTTAGACAGAAACATCTCTTTGCCCTATCCTATTTAAGTTTGTCATAGTTGCACTATGTGCATGCATCTCAGCCAGTAGCGTTGCTCTTGTGATTTCATTTCAGGATAAAAGCTTGGCCTTAATTATCAGTATAATTGTTTCAGGGAAGGTGAATTTCAGCAGATGGGAAAATAACAGTATTAGCAATTATCATGATTTTATTGCAGGATTTGCAAAGTTTGGGAAGGTTTATCAAGGATTCTGAAATCAGATATATTGCCATATCCAAAATGTCCACCACTTCTTATTATTGTCATTGGGACTTAATATTTCTTTATGGAGTACAGGGGTTCCAGAAAGCCCTGGTGAAAAGCTGAGAACATGAAATCCTGTGTAGCATCAATAAACTTTATGATAAGCAAGTAATGACTTATGTGACTCTTCAACAAAGTGGGGTGGGGGATGCTTTTCTCCAGACAGGTAAAGGAAGACACAGATAAAAATAGAGAGATCCTCACTAATGATCTTGCATTCTTCTCCTTTTCTCCCTAGTGAGGCTGAGGTTAGATTACAAAATGCAGGACACCAAAGAACAAGAAGGGCAACAGTGAGCGGTTAAGAAAATAGAAAGCTGCCTAATATGCAACTTCAAGCTTAGTAACGGGGAAAAAACCTCTTGTTGAATGAAATAGGAAGACTCAAGAGAAAGGAAGAATAGGAATCAGAAACACCATGGTGGCACCAGAGTGTTCGGAAAAAAAACAGTATGCCATAGCAATAGGCCTGGCTGAATAGCAGGCTTTACAGTTCACAGATTTATATATTTTTTTTCTTTTTAATTTGGCTTAGTTTCAAATTGGATCAAATCCATTTTTTTAAGAAAATTTTCTTCAGAAAAAAAATTCCAGGAAAATGTTTTGGAAACACTGACATACTGTGTTTCCAAAACCACACATTTCCCCCTGACCCTACAGCTGCTAAATGGAGCTGGCATTCACGGAGCAGCTCCGTGGGAAGGCGAGGTCTGTGGCTCAGCTTAGGGCTGTCTGGTTTCAGGTCAGCCACCGTGGGCAGGCAAAAAATAATGGGTTTAAACTGAACTATGAGATGCTTTAGGTTAGTATTTATATTTAAAACTATTTTTCTTTTTCATATGCTTTTTACATGTGCTTATATAAATATTTATATATATATGTATACATGTTATCTATTTTCCTGGAAAAGTTTGTCTAGAACGAACTGTGGAATTGCTTGTAGAGGGCTTATATGTGGCTTTTGAGTTTTTCGTATCCCTGCACAGCAATTTGAAGCATAATAACAGCTGACTTGCTTTTGTTATTTTGCTTTTCACAGTGCATTTTAAAAGAAATACATAGGTCATGAAACTTTTACAACCTAAAGGTTGAAAAACTGAAGTAGATAGATGACACTCTGCAATCCCTTCCACTCATATTTATTATGGTTATTTGAGTTACCTGGGATATATCAGTGTAGCCTGGAAAGATAATGGTTAATTTTTTTGTAATGTTCCCTGTATTCTACTTTTTTGCAATTTTTCTCTAAACACTTCCTTTCCCAAAATTTTGGCTTCTTCAAGCGCCTGCATGATTACACTTTAAAGATCCAAGAATAGAAACAACAGCCTTTTTCTTTCTTTTTTGTGGCATAGCAACTAAGCAACACAGTTTGAATTTTGAAATCGTAAGTGTCCAATACTCACACTTTCATGATCTGTTTGTACAGAAAAAGACTTCAAAAAACAAAATAACCCAGCAACTTGCAAAAACATGGCTAGTTTAAAATGACAAATAAATTACAATCTGGTGGTGGATACCAGCATGCAGCAAAAGTATGAATAACTGATGTCAATTATTCACAATGAATCATTCACTCAGGATAATGGTGAAAGAAAAAAAGAGAGAAAGATATGAAAGAATAGAAGCGGGAAAACCACAGATATTAGCGAAAATAAAGAAGGCGTGGATTTTTATCTAGGTGTGAAATTATTTAGATCTCTTATAAATATTGGCATGTATATTTTTGATTAAAAGCTTTAGTGTGATTTGATATCTGAAAAAGTATCTGAATGTCTTTTACTTTAGCTAGCAAAAATCTCATTGTTGCACATCAGATTGGGAGTTCTTAGCTGATCGGGGTTTCCAAAACATCTCTCAACACTTTCACATTCTGTGCAGGGTGTTCATTTTGGGATTTGAAGCCCTTAAATTTGAAGCACTTAAAATTATTGGGAATCCAAAGAAGTTAAACTTCTGATATGACTTGATATATTTAGGAAAGTTTTCTGAGCTTTGTTTCTGTTTTCTATAAGTAATAAGGTCCCTTATTAGTATTCCATTGATTAGATTAGGTAACTGAAATAAGTTACGTATCAGCTTTTCCAATGACTTAACTGTAACATAAGCTCTTGATAACGACTGAGATATGTTTCCCTTGAACAATGATGTATTTGCTGGCAATGGAGGCCCAAATGCAAATAAGAGATGCTCTCTTTGAAATGGCCGTAAGTATTTTCGTAACTACAAAATTAAGACATAAAGGGGAATTCCAAATGGCTACATTTTGGAATTTGCAAAATATTTGAAGACATAACTGAACCCACATATGGGATGCTTTTATTTACATATTTATGGATGTCTTTACGTTTAGCAGTATAACTTCTTTTAATAGAAATTTCATAGCTTTAAAACATACCTACAGAAAAATTTCTGAGGTGAAAAGCACAAAATTACACATAAGATTTTTCTCTTCCAATTTGAAAAATGTATGAACAGTATTTATAAATGTGTCCTTTTTCTTTTTTTTTTTGTTTTTTTTAGTAATTTGCTCTCACAGTTCAAATAAGATCGGCTTACTGCTTGAAATTTGAGCTCTGTGTCTTTGTTACAGGACTGGTCATGACAGTCACAAGTTATTTCTTTAGATTTCTGGTGGGATAGATGTAAATCTTGTAGTTCAGTTTATGCTGAATATGTTTGTAAGAAAAGAACAGTACCTTTATCTTACACATGTTTTTGAATGCATCTAATGAAAATTCACTTTTCTTCAGCATTCATAGTTAGAATTAATTTTTTCTGAAAACAAAACCACAAGAAATTAATATACGTTTGAGACAAATTATCTAAAATGCCAACCAAAAGATTTCTTTGCCTTTAACAGCACGTCAGTAACATACTTGGGAGAACAGCTCTGGTGTTTTAACATCTTTATCCCAAGTTTAAATGAAACTTAAATAAATAGCTAATGCCAACTACTAAATATAATTTTATTAAAATAACTTAAATGAGCAGATTCACAGCGTAAGAGAATCATAGAATCATTAAGGTTGGAGTTCTTGTATTTCTGTGTATCTATATAAATAGATAAATATATATTAAGTAATTGGATATAGATTAGTTTTCAGGGTTTGATTCTACTTTTAACTTGCCTTATTATTCACTTTAAAATAGGCGATTCCTCTCTATTTAGGAAGCTCACTATAGTTTTAAGGCCTACAAACTCTTCCACAACTGATTTTGCTCTATATTCTGAGAGACTTTGTACATTTTGAGCAGTTGGCCCTTTGCAATTTTTGCTTACTGAAGTATAAAACTGAACAGTTAATCTTGCATAAATATTTATAGATAATAAAACTGGCATGTAATTCGATACTTTTCTCAATTTAAAGGAAAACATTTGGTGAACCCTTGGTTATATTAATTGTGAATAACTTGGCAGTGTTCCCAATTTTTAAGGTGTCAGTTTACAGTTGCATTGTAACATAATCTTACCCAAACTCTGTACAATCTGTTCCAAGGCTAGGGAGATTAAAGAATAGAAAAAAAATGAGGAAAAAGTGTTTTCAATCAATAGCTTATATATACGTGCAAGAGAGATTATTTATAGTTTTAAATGCACATTGTTATATGTGGAAATACTTAGTTTAAAATGAAATGTTAGAGTGGAAGAGCATGCAAAGATATCTCATTACATTAAACAGAAAACATGTTCAAGGCCTTCATTTTCAATGGTTACCTTTTCTATAGTTTCACCCATCTTGTTCTAAAAAGTCTCTTGGTAGCGCTTACTGTAATAAACTTGATTGTTGAGAATGCATTCAGGGAATTCTAGCTGGGCTGTTTTACCATAATATCCCCAAATGCTATGCAGGATAATAAAACCCAATGTGATTAGAAGATGGTTGTAGAGGTTGTGCTGTACTGCAGTTAGACATTAATCTTACTGCTCTCTCCCTCAACAGAGATACATGGTCTGGGACACAGTGATTAAAACCAAGGGAGAGCCTT
Source organism: Phalacrocorax aristotelis (assembly GCF_949628215.1). Taxonomy (NCBI): domain Eukaryota; kingdom Metazoa; phylum Chordata; class Aves; order Suliformes; family Phalacrocoracidae; genus Phalacrocorax; species Phalacrocorax aristotelis. Next base: position 66,410,755 of record NC_134279.1, on the reverse strand, counting down.
CAACTGAATGAGAATCAGTCTTCCTACTGAAAGAACACTTCCTCATTGCCACTAAAATTTGAGAAAAGGCAAAACACATAGACAGAATCATTATCTTAGTTTTTCTCTATCTGAAAAAGTTGTTATTGGTCATTCCTGTGTTGCTTAGGCAACCTGTACATCCCCACATCCCAGATGTACTTCTTACTTGTGGGGCCATATTTCTTTACTTTATAATGTATTTTCTCCCCCCCTCCCCCCCCCCCCCCCTCCCCGCCCCAGCTGTTGCCATGGAAGCTGCCGGTTTATTTCTGTTTTACTCCCTTAAACACCTGTTAATCCTCTGGCCTTTTTTGCAGACTTGATCCCTTGATCACCCCCAGTGTTGGCAGTGAAAATACAGAAAGATGGTAATATTCATTGTTGCAAGGCCTGCAGGGTTCCACCCCCCACATTTCTAATTTTTTTGTCACTTTACATTGCAATAACATTGCCAGTTAATTTCCTGGAGAGTTGCTGCCTTATTAGATTAAGGCAGATTTCTTTGTTTAAACTTGATTCTAATTCCACAGAGAACCTTTTCTCTCTTTCTCAAATCTTTAAGGTTACCTTAATGAATGCTTTGTCCTTGAGAATGAAAATGCTTTTGGCTAGCGATTTTTGAAATCAAGTTGGCTTGGCATACAGTAAGTCACTAAGGTACCAATATGAATTTAGTGTCTGTTATTGCTCATTCCCCTCTGATAAGTTTCCTCATATACTGATGCCACTGATTGACCTCGATCAATTTCTTTTCTCATTCAGGATATTTCTGGCCTTGAGGTAAACCCAGCACAAGTCTAAAATACTGAAGTACTGGAAAGATGACAAAAACCAGAACAGTTTTAAAAAAATATCTACAGGATGCCCTGTTACCATATCTTCCCTGCCCTGAAAACTAATCCTGAAAAACACTGTCATCATTGCCTTTTAGCAGGTGTTAGAAATCACAGCTACACATTCCAGTCTCACAGTAATATAACAATGACACCAAAACATTAGCTTTCATTGCCAAAATGAAGCATACCTGGTATCCAAAGATTTTGATATTCATTTTTATTTGCGTTCATCTTGACTGGATTTTCCTCATAACATGGTCTATCTAATCCTGCCACTACTCCAGAGATTTACTTTGCAGTCAATGGAGTAAATGAAGCTAAAGTTCTTAATGTTTCTTTTTACATCAGCGTGTTAGGAAACCAATGGCTAGTGCCAACTGCTGGGAGTAAGATAACGTCGCATTATGAGAGTAGTGTGTATCTCTAACTGCATTTATTGGTTGTAAGTGCTCGTTGAAATGCTGAGATAATTAATAGATAAAAACCCTCTTGGTTCTTTGCGTCAGTTTTAGTTTTAGTTCTTAGGATGTCTCGTTTAGTTGCTTGCACATTTTCAAATAGTTTATTTTCTTTTAGGTGTAGTCTTAACTCAGAATTTCCTGCTATCAGCAAATAAACATGGGAAGCAACCTTCCATTTTATATAGATGGAGAAACCAAGTTGCATCTCAAGTTTTGTACTGTTTGGGCCTAAGACTAGTAATCCCTCTTAAAATCAATATTTGACTTTACAATCTTATTAAAAATAATTCTGTTTATGCTCTTTTGAATTAGCGTTTTCATATACAGCTGTATAACTTTACAATACTGTCTCCAGTGCACCTATAACATATCGTATTAAAACAAATACTGAGTACTAACCTTTCTTTCCCCTCTCTGCTCCTCCCAAGCCCTCAGGTAGCTAGCAGCTGATAAATCTAGTTTCTAGGTTACCAGTGAACCAGATGGTAACACACAGGAAAAAAAAAAAAGAGAAAAGCATGTTTTTTCTGTGCGTATTTAATTATGTTTTCATATTGTTCAATAGATAAGTTCACTTCTGCTAAAAACACATTTCATTCCAGGAAAAAGATGCTGCTTTTCAAAATGTGACTAAAATACCTGTTAGAGTTTTGAGATGTAAGTTTCTAACTGTTAAAACATGCTGTTGTGCAATATAACAACATTTAATACGTGCAACTGTGTAATTATGCATAACAACTACTCATCATTGTGTATGCTGATAGGAAGGATAAGGGGCTGTTGTGTATTTAGCTGGTCCTCTGCACCTGCAGAGAGCAGACAACTGTTCTCACTGTGGAGGAAACAAGATAATGACAGTATGATATTAAATGCAAACATTAATTCTTTGGATTAAAAGACTAGGAAGAAGTCTATCAATTAAGGTTTGTTATTGTGAACAGAAAAAACATGTTGCATGTCAGCTTAAAGACAAATAAAAGACTAGTGGAATGAAATCCTTAATTCTCTGTTTACCGCATAGCTGCTAAATCCATTATTACTACTTTGGAGAAGATTTATGCTGTCTATTTCAGCTTCTGTTTGTGATAAACTCTCTATACATATTAAACTCTACTTGGATTCTGAAGTAAATAATGAAACCATCAGCCTAATATCTAATACTTTAGACTAAAAGAAAAACAAGACACTGTGAAAACATAATGGTACTAATACTGGGATTCTCAGCAGGTCTTACTAGCTCAGGTATAGTCCTGCATTAATGTAGCTAAATGGCTTTTGGACACGAGGTGGCTTGCATCCAGCCAGTTTGGAGTGTGGGTGGGGTTAGCCCACAGCTTTCTAGATCCAACAGTATAAGCACACACTAAGCTGATCGGTTATTTATAAAAAGCAACTTAATGTGTTTGGGAAAGATTACATTCTGCTGAAATATTTGTGCTAGCATAGGGACAGGGATACCTGCCATCTGGGGCTGAAGAAAGCTGGTAAAGACTGCTCCCAGAGATAAAATACACTGCTTTCAGAGAAGGAAGCACCCCATAATGCTGTAGCTGTCAAGAAACGAGTATGTTACCAGCATTTTCTCCATGACCTTCCTCAGTACAGGTCTTTGGAAGAAGATCAGTTGGAAAATATTCTCTCTCACTAAAAAGACTTATCTGATCTTTAAATTATTAATTCTATTGTGTCACATCCTTTGTACTCTGAGACATGGACCAGGATCTCAAGTAGAGATGATTCAACAGAGCTGGTGGGCAGATTCCTTGTGGCATTTCAGAGGCCACTTGTGTTGGATTCACAAGTAGAGCTGTCATGTGTTGATGCTAAAGTATAGCAGATACAAATATGGGATGGAGAAAGCCAGTCCTCAGAGCTCATAGTTAGACTTCCGTCAGTCATGATGGCTTACCTTTCCTTTTTGAGGGAGACATCTTCCAGGGACTTGCTAACAAATCATCTACTCTTCAGGGGTTAGGTTGGCTTCCTTACGTACCAAACTTTTTAAAAAAGAAAATGGAGCCTGCACTGTAGCACTGGCAATTGATAGTGCTAGCAGTTTTTGTAGTGACTGGTATCAGCACTGTCACCTACTTGTCACAGTAGTTATCTGAGCAGAGTCTTTCATTTCAGCATAGTACAGATAAGAAGGCAATGAACTTAAATGCACAGGTTAAATAAACACTTTGATAGTAAGGTCAGACAAAATTCGCTCTGGACAAATACTGATATTGCATGGTTAGATTGGAGCAGAGGGTCTTACTGTAGTTACTGTTTAACATTTAGTCTGCTGAACATATACCAACAAGCGTATCAATAAGATGATTCATTGTTTGCTGTTCAGCTCTTAGACCGTTTCTGCAAATCTGGAATACCCCCACTGCAGCCAATTAAATTGCACTGCATTTAAATCAGTAACTATGTGCAGAACCACAACAATGCAATCCTAATCCACTGTTGTAGCCTGGATTGCTGTGATAGGTGCAGGGACACATTACAAGAATGCTTCTATTGAACAGCCCATCTGCTTCCAATAAAGAATATATTAACAATAATTAAATACAGTAAAATCAGGAACACAACTCATGTTCATATTATACTAGAAGAACATTACTATACACTTAGCATTAATGTGCAATAATCATATTCACAAACTGACAATTCCAATCAGCATTGTAGAACTATGCAATTAAAGCATCAGTGTAATTAAGAGCGAAGCTTTATGATAGCCCACATTACAAACAAATGACTATAAATTTGAATAATGTGCTCATCATGAAATTGGCCGTTAATCAGATCATAATCAGCATTATAGACAATCATAAAAGAAATGGATTATCTGGCCTAAGAACAAAACGCTACCCTTCAGCTCATCTACAGTCCAGGTTGTATGTGTGTGTGCATATTATATCTTGGAGTCCTTGTTTCCTGAGCCTCTGATTTCCACTGTCTATGATTTTGTGAGTTTTGTGTGCAGTTGAGGTAATATGTGTCAAAACTGGGTAAACAGAAGTGAGGAAGTAGTCTCTCAGTCACTCTAAGTCCATCAAAATGAAGAAAATGTTAAAAACTACAAATGAAGACTACTGACATTGCTGATTTCTTTCCCTTCAGGAAAGCCATTTTCAGCTGTGCAGAGTTCCATTAGCGTAAGCAGAGTTATCGGTGACATAAATTTCAGGCTTACTGTTAACAGAATATTTTCACAAATGGCTTGAGAGAACTAAGTGCCACAGATTACTTATACAACTGTACTACTCCTAAAAGGAGAGTGGACACGCTTGCTTATTTTTCCCTTGGAATTATCTTCAGCAGTTGTGTTGTGAGTTGTATTAGTTTCTTGGACTGCCTGGAAGCTCATCTCCCCAGAAAAATGTTTTCATTTGGGCAATTCAACTGAGCTGGTTCACCCTAGAGTCACCACAGCCCAAACAAAGCAGCAGGACAGGGAGGCAAGGTGGGGCCACTGGTTTAGGGCAGCTGAAGCAAACCCTGAAACTCACTTTGAGGGTGGTCATTTTGGTGATTTCTGACTTGCACCAAAGCCTCAGAAATCAGCTAGACTGGTGTAAGGGAGTGCAGTAGTCTTTGAATGGAAATAAGCACCAGGTAGTTTCTCCAAGAGCTTTCAGTTATTTGTATAAAAGAAGATTGTAAGGCTTGCAACTCCAAATGCTTTTTTATTACAAATAGATAAAATATTACTTATATAATGATGACAGATTTTGACAACTTGTTTGTAACTAACAACCTAAAGACTAATTAGCAATCTGGAATCTAATCCTCCTAGCTTCAAAGTGTGAATTAGTGCTTCAGGGTTTTTCTCTATTAATAGTATTATTGTTGTTATGCCTATGATAATAAAAATAAATAAATGACGTTAATTTTGTAGAACAAAGACATGCATCTATTAGACCAACTTAGTAGAGCTGTAAAAGATTTTTTTAGTCATGTAAATCTTTCTTCCAAGCCTGAAATGGAAACAAAATTTTCCAAGCTGAATATAGTTGGAGAATAGTTGCTTTCAGTTTAATGAAATTTCATTAAATAATTAGGCAATTTGAGGGAAAAGGTGACTGAGTTGGTACCTGTGAAGAAAGGGGTAATATTTTCATAACATTTTCAAGCAGAGGAGTCGTAACCCTATTGGCTGGGATGGGACAATAAGCTAACAGGTTAAGGTGATTATTATTTTAGAGCAATTGTGAGGCCCTCATTCCCTGGAAAAATCATGCAGTTATTGGAATTCAGTCCAAAGCTCCTGAAGGGCAAAGACATCAATCAAGAAACTCAACACAGATTTGCCAGGGCATATTATGCTTGACCAAGCTGATCGCCTTCTTTAATGACATGACTGGTTCTGTGCATGAGATGAGAGTTGTGAATGTCATATATCTTGATTTCTATGACATTTTGGGCACCATCTCCTACAACATTTTTCTTCGTAAGCTGAGTAAGTGTGGGCTGGATGATGGGACTGTTAGAAGAAAATTGGCTGGACCAACAAGTTTGAAGGGCAGTAATCCATGGTTTGAGACCTGGCTGGTGATCAGTAATGACCATAATACCTTGGCCTTGATATTGGGACTGATATTGCTCAATGACCTTCAACGGTGTTGTGAATGAGGTCACAGAGTGTACCCTTGAGAAGTCTGTGATGGGAAAGCAGCTGACTGAGAATGGCCACGCCTCAGTCTGGAGAGACTTGACTAAATCTGAGGATTGCGCCTACAGAAATCTTGTAAGCTTTAACAGGGAAAAATGGAAAATTCTGTTTCATGGGCAGAATTACGCTGTGCAGACTGGGAAGTGACTGGCTGAGAGACCTGTAGAAAAGGGGTGGAACGTTACAGCTGATGTCAGGCTGTACGGACCAACAACACATTCTCCCTAGGAATAAATTGTGCAGTCTACTGGATTGAACTTTGAGGAGACGGTCACCAGACAGAAAACTTACTATCCTCTAGTAATTGGCAAGGCTGCTCAGGTAAAAGTTCATCCCATTTGGCCCCCCGAAATTCAAAACATACATAAAGAAATTGGAGAGGATCTAACTGCTGGGATACCAATATACTCTGGCACCTGGAGAACATCCCTGAAGAGAAGCTGAAGGATCTGGGTTTGTTAGTATGGTGGAAAGCAGACTAAGGGCCAGTCTAATATCTACTTACAACTATTTCAAGGGCAGATATGAAGATGATGGGGCCTGATTCTTCTTAGTAGCACAATGTAGCAAGGGCAATGGCCACAAATTTATGTCAGACATTATGAAAACCATTTTCACTAGCAGGGAGGTGCAGTATTGGAACAAGTTTACCAGACAAGTTATGAGATCTTCATCTCTGGAGGTATTTGAGGTTTGGCTAGACCAAGCCTTGGCCAGGCTGATCAAGTGCTGGCTGTAGTTCTGCTTGGAGCAGAATGTTGTACTAGATCTAGATGATGTTCAGAGACCCCAGCCACCAACTTAATTCTGTGCACCTCCACTTTGAAGGCTGATGCTTCCATTTCAGGCTTAAAGAAATGAGTTGCATGCTACAAAGCTTTGTCTGTTTCTTTTCCAGTTGGGTGAGCAAATAAAAGATACCACTTCCACAGTCTTTCCTTTATTGATAAGGCTAAGTTTGTGCCTGCTATCATCAGTATCCTGTCGCACCGAAACCCTTTTCCAACAGTTTCATTTTTGATTACGGTCTTCTTTTGGGACTCACGTCAATCAGACTGTTGTAAATGGTTATAAGACTCCAGTGGTTTCCTCTGGTGGTTTATTCAGCCAGTCCTAGTTTATAGTGCTATAGATGATAACTGTAGGGGTTTGCCCTGAGCTGATGAGAGCTCAGTGGTATAAAATCAGTATTAATCTGTCAACGTTAATGATTCCAGGGCTGCATAGATTTTATGATCATGCTTTCTCTTACATAGGATTGTAAGGTTATCATGAAGTTGGAATTCAAGATTTTTGCTTTTTAAACTCTTGTGATAAAGACCAACTACTTGGAGGTGATAATATTTTAGGAATGCTGGTGGAAATACTTTCTGTGTGCAAGCAGTACATATATTTCTTCTATACCTCTGACAGTCAATACATATTTAAAACTCTTGTCTGAAAGAAAGGAGGTAAACCCCACCCCTGCTCCTACTCTACTGTATACATTGTTCTAAATCATTAATTTTTTTGTAGAGACTGTGTGTGATATATATCAAATATACTGTATGTGAAGTTTAACAGACAATCATTATAAGTGACAGGAATATACACTATGACAAGACAAGGATGTAAGTCATGGGAAAAGAGAGAAGTATATTCTGGTGATCTCTTCCACAAACTTTTAAAATATATATTTAATGTAATTGTACAAAACAGTGAACTTTTTTTCTTTCTAGTTGTGTAATTTCAAGGCAATGAAAAGAAGCAAAATAAGAACATATGGAACATGGACTTTCAAAAAGAAACAGTTGGCAAAACTGTTCTTCAGACTGCTGTCAGAATATCAGCCTTTCGGCAAGCTTGGAGTAGAACAGATGGGAAAAGTCAAAACTGGTAATAGTTTTCCATGCTTAACACAGGAGAGCAAGTTAACAGTCGAATTCATGCTTGGCATAAGATAATTGCCTTTCCTTTTTTCTTTTAATATTATTTATGGCCAGGGTCTTTTTGTTCTCTCTATTTCTAGACTAGGGCCAGAGAGTCACTGTAGATTTTACATACATGCTGAGGCTTATGCACTAGCCTATGAAGACTGAGATAGGACATGAGGTCTAACTGTCCATGGAGCACTGGACTCCATTTCATCCACATTGTGTGAAATGAAAGCAATATGATAAATGGGAATGGGGTGAATGGCTGTGCCTTGCTCCAGGACCTGCTTCAACAGGGTGCCTGGTTTTGAGGTTTCATTTTAACAACTTGGATAATCCCTTTGATTTTAGAAGCTTTTTTCCTTAAGATTTCAGTGGGACTTTGCACGGACTAAAAGCTATGCACGTGCTTCTGTTTCTTGGGACTTCTGTATTACTGGAATGATGACGCACCTCTGTATTGAAGTGACTTTACAGGTTCTCAACACTTTACAAATACAACTTGAATATATTTAACCTTAAAAATAATATCACAGTTGCTACTTGCTGAGATATAGCTAATATACCACAGCAGGTGTAAGACTAAGTTCTTGGTTCTTGGAGTAGGGGACAATCCGGTTTCTACACACATTTAAATGTTAAAAGAAAGGCCAGACAAACAGCCCAGTTTTTTGATCTCTTCAGTGACTGTACTGAATTTTTACCTGAGTAACAGGCAACAGGCTGGTTTGCATATGCCAGTTGCTCTGAAAAAAAATAAATATGCAAATGTTACTCAGGTGAACGGAACCATGCATCCTAGAAGACTGCATGTCTTCACCTACAAGCAGCTTATGGGTGAGACACAAACGTCATTCATGTTCTGCAGGCAGGTTTAAAATGTTGAAAGCATGTGGTCTTTCCATGTACTGGTATCTGCTGTATCATGCCTTAAAGGGGATAGTGTAAGAGAAGTGGGTGACGAGAGCTGTGAAGTTGATTGCTTATATAACACCACAATATAGGATCAGTCCAAACAAGAAATAGTAATGACAAACTTTGCAAAATATGACTTTGCAATTCAGTTTATGATAATTTGTGTCCAAAATAATTTAAGGAGTCAACGGGGGCTTCCCATCTGAAAGGTAGATGTGGGATGTCTTTGAGGGACAGCTCAAGGTTTGACTACCTTGCAAGGTTCCTAAGGTCCACCTTTGCACTGATGCCAATGAAAGCTTGGGATAATGAATACCTTATGAAATTAGGCATTCCTGAAAAGACAAAGCCTTCTGGAATAGAGAGGGCTTTCAGGATGTTATGATCATCAGTCAGCAGAGTCATATGCTAACTTTGTGAAAGATGTCCTCTACTTACTTTTTTCGCAGCAGCCTGGAATTCATGTAATTTGAAGGTCGATCTTCCCTGGTACCCTTGCTTGGGCTTGGTGCTACTGTTCCTAAGAAGAATATTTTAAAATTTCTACAGCATGCATGGGTTTGATAGATACTTTTGTAAATTTTACACTTGGAAGATAAGAATTGCACCTATAATCCTGGATAATGTAGCACAATCCAACATAATTTTCTCAGTGAACTTTTGAAGAAATAAAATAACTTTTGGTGGAATTGCACTTGAACTGCATTAAATTTGTGTATGGAATTTGAACTTAATGGATGCACATAGAAACTGTACAATTCCATTTGTTTGCTCCTTTTGAAATTTTCCCCCCAAAATATTGGAGTCTTGATAAATGGCTGCAGAGATACATGGAGGCTAAGAGCTGAAGTTGTTCAGCTTTACTGAAACTTGGATAATGAATCTTACACTATCAGCTTAGTTAATTTTAAAACACTCAATTATAACAACTGGAAGGATAATGGATACTATGAGGCTTCTTAATTCTGAAGTTGTAGAAAGATTGGGTATTCAGGAGCAGTTAGGGTGAGAAAATGAAAATACTTAAACAATAAAGTTTAACATTTATTTTATTGGAACAGAAATGAGATTCAGACCAATACACTGTTCTACATTTACATGTATGCCTTCTGGTTTGAGCCTTTTTACCATGGTGGTTCATGGGATGTTTTCAGGCTCACATGAGGAGAAAGTATTTTTAGGACAAAGAGGGACAGAAGGAAATATGATGACATCTTTTTTGCTTTTCTATTGGCAAAGGGAGTTGTTGAATTATCTAATTAATTGATAATTTGTCTAAACCAGAGATTGTTAATTTTGATTTTCATACTGGTATGAGAGTCCATAGAATGCCATATCAGAAGTGGAAGGTAATTGATAAGAATTTCCTGGTGTTCTTCCTAGCACAGTTCTCTTTCTTCCTGTGATAACCCTGAGTACAGTTAGATTTGATACAACTTCTAATCACTTCCCTTTGGAAGCCCTTATGAGACAGCAGTAGCTTTATAGACTGTGTAGCTGTAACCATAAAAGCATCTAATTTCAACTGGTAAATAATAGGACACTTCAACATATAATGTCTTCTGCACTCCCTCTGCTTATGTTATTTTCTCAAACGTCTGTGGAATCAGCAGGCATGCTGTGTTTGCTATGAGTATTGTGCTGTAACCTGGAAAAATAAGGAACATTTCTTCTTCTTTCTCTACCGTGCTCTATTGCTGCATCATATAGCTTTTAAAATTTTTCTGTCAGAGTGACTATATGGCCAATTATGATGTACTCCTTAGGAAAAAAGATCAGTAGGGCTAGGCAAAAAGTGCTTTATTTAGCTCAATACATCTTTCAGAGCGATTTCTACTAAACAGGTTGAATTTCAGAAATGCCATTTAACAGGTAAATATCAAAAGATTTTGTGAGAGGTCTGTGATTTTGCAAACATGAATAGCTGTAGCGTCATCCCAAAGAAATAAGGCCATGTGGCAATGTGTAAATTGAAGAAGGAAACTCAGAAGCCAGTAGCTCTGTGAAACAACTGAGAACATATTACAACCTGCTTTTAGGGAGGGTTCACACTTTATCTGAGCTTGACCTTTAAAACAAAGTAATTCAAGCTATTCCAGCATTTCTAAAAGACACTAAGGGAAAACAGATCAATAAAAGCCAAAATGTGCTTCAATAACTAAGTTTCTTATGCTATGTTTATTTAATATTTTACAATATGCTTCGTTCATTTGGGAACATTTTACTTAGTTTACTGTTCCATTACTGTAATTTTAATATTTTTTTTGTAATTTATTTAACTGAGAAGCTTTTGCAAAGTACGTGAGCAATGATTTGCTAAGAGAAAAATAATTTTCAAAATATTTCAGTGCCAAAATTGTTGTTGCTGAAATGGAAGTAGGAACAAATGGAATTCTCTGATTTTATACATCAAAGGCAGACTTGAGATGTGAAAAAAATCTAAATACTCTGCATGACTACTTAAACAATAGGAACTGTTTTTCCTGTCTTTCTTTTGGTGTTTGAAGGTAACACTACCTTTAATTCATGCTGGGAGCAACTATAATAGCAACCGTGCACAAACTATGGTTCACACATTTATAGGTTCCTATCGCAATCCAGACTCTTGTATTTTAACTCAGTTTCTTGAAGAACAAACTGATATGAACAGATCTCAAAGGAAATGAAATATTAATGGAAAAAAATAGATCTGCGCCAGATGATAACATATGCCACAGAACAGGTAAGTTAATAATTGACAAAAGAGTCATTTCTTTAACACACTGAATCATATACAGTGTATAGTTGTTAAAAGGGAAATGTTCTGGTTTCAGCAGTACTGACAGGTGACCTTGGTACTATTAATGTAAAAAATAAAATTAGATAGATCTGTAACCAGAGTCCATTAGTGACTTAAATCTCCAGAAGTTAATATCAAACAAGAAACACTGAGAAATGTTTGTTTTTTGTTTGTTTGTTGGTTTTTTTGTCATAGTTTTTGAGATTCGATACATGTTATTGGTATAATTTATTGTCTTGGTGATCAGTGAGGTAAAATTTGAAAAAAAACCAGGTAGAAAACCAGGATCTATTTTTGGATATGCTGGAGGCTTACTTGTTCTGAAAGATAAGAAATGAATTTTCAGTTCTTAAAATGGGCTAATACAAGGTCTTGTAGACCACTTCAATGCTATTAAACACTTGCAAAATTTATCTGGTCTTAGGTTGATCCTATAAAATGGGGTTAGTGCCAGTCTTAATGAGGATCACCCGTTTGAATGGATTGATTTCAGGTGTTGTTGTGGCATAATCATTTGCTAAAGAGCAGGTTTAAATTCTTTAGGTAATTTCTGTCATGTATATATTTTATTTTGCTCCGCTGTAATTGAAAACAATAGTTTTTCAGTGCCAATTATAGCTCAGTAAAGATCCTTCCTGAATATCCATTTAGTGCCTTAAGAGTGTTTGCTGTTGTGTGGCCATAACCCTTGTAATAAGAACTACTAAAGGTATTACATTCTCTAATAATATGGCACAAACGAGTAGAGTGTTTAGTTCTTAACAAAAGAGAACCGCTTTTGCAGTGTCCCCACCACCAACCTGACCTGTTTGCACCCTTCAATATCACCTGCAGTATCATCTATTTGCCTTCCCCAGGAAGGGCTCTTCTGTGTGTAAATACAATTTTGGATTGCAATTTAATTTAAGAATCTGTTTACTCATTTACTCTGAAAATCTCTTTAATTGGGGCTGGGGACTGGGTTTAAGATCATGGCAGCCATACATGTAGCCTAAAACGTACATGTTCTTGCCGGATCAACAAGACTCAAGTCTGTCCATGTAATTAACAAGGAAATGGGCAAAAATGCATATTTCTATTTTGGTGATAAACTTCCATGGGGACTGCATCAAAGGTGAAGGGGGCAACGCATAGATGGGTTGCAGCTCCTCATTATACTAAAGGCAGAGCAAACCACCATCAGGCCAAATAGTTTTGACTCTTTCAGTTTTAGTTCAGTGCAAGATTCAACATTTTCTCTTCAGAAAAGCTGAAAAGATATAGATTTTGTATCTTCTCCTTAATGGAGGGACTTAGTGGGACTCAGCTATTTTTTTGGGTAGCAGCATCTGAGAAAAATCTCTTCACATTTTTATTATAATGTAACAGCTGATCTTTGAATTTTCTTTCAAAAAACCTTTTCCTCTATTGGATTTCTCCCAGATGATTGAAGAATTACTAGAGACACTATGAATCCTTCATGGGAAATTATTATTCTCTACCTCAGGGTGAATGAGAAAGGCTTTATTTCTTTGACTTACTTGGCTAAGTAGCAAAGCAATTTTTATAGTACAAGACTCTCAGAATTCTGAGATCTGAAGTTATCCTCATAGATCAGCAGTGGCCTTGGTAGATCTAGAGTTCAAATAATAAGCTTAATGTGTTGATTTGGGTCTTTGATTGTCACTTAATACCTGTGTGAAATGTTTGTTCTTTGAAACTTTATCTGCACTTTAAGACTTGAGGAAAAGCATGTAATAGAGGGATATGCTCTAAATCTATGGACATGATTGTTCATATTGGTTTTGGCTGGGATAGAGTTAATTTTCTTCATAGTAACTAGGATGGGGCTGTGTTTTGGGTTTGTGCTGGAAACAGTATTGATAACCCAGGGGTGCTTTCATTACTGGTGAGCAGGGCTTACACAGAGCCAAGGCCTTTTCTGGTTCTCACCCCACCCCACCAGCGAGTGGGCTGGGGGTACCAAAGAAGCTGGGAGGGGACACAGCTGGGACAACTGATCCAAGGGATATTCCACACCATATGATGTCATGCTCAGTATATAACGCTGTGGGAAGAAAAAAGGAAGGGTGGGGGTGGTTGGTCTTCTCAAGTAACTGTTATGGAGCCCTGCTTTCCTGGGGATGGCTGAACACCTGCCTGCCCATGGGAAGGAGTGAGTGAATTCCTTGTTTTGCTTTGCTTGTGTGCCTCGCTTTTGCTTTACTTATTAAACTGTCTTTACTCAACCCATGAGTTTTCTCACTCATATCCTTCTGATTCTCTCCCCCATCCCACCTGGGCAGAGTGTGCAAGTGGCTGTGTGGGGCTTGGCTGCTGGCTGGGGTTAAACCATGAAATTGTTTAAAAATAATTTTTGCCTTGCTTATTTTGTTGGTAACAAACAAAAGGGGTGGTCTTACAACCATCTCCATGCTATGGGTTTTAATCATGCTGTTAAAGCAGCATATGATCTTTTAGTTATGGTATGGTATTTCTTTAATTTCTTATTACAATATATAGTTATATTATTGAAATAATTTTGCTTAAATGTCTAATTCCATTGAATTCCTGCAAATGTATTTAGAAGCAAATCTTTTGGTTAATGATTGAGAATGAGATTACTGCCAGACTATGACATGCTGTCATTGCTGGTAGTGATGCAAGAAAACCAGCTAGAGACTTCCTGGATGTAGGAAGTCTATGTATTGGCTAATGTGTCTAGCAGCTTTAAACCAGCTTCTACAAAGTAGTGTACAAGGATGGTTATAAAAGTTTTTTTGATTGTCTGACATGGGGAAATCTTCACTGAGGTGAAATCAGGGCTGTTTATAAAGCTTGTACTTTCCCAGACAGCAAGAAGGGGAGATGATGGCTGATGAACTTTGCTTTAAACATGACTCCTGGATTATTCTAGTCATCTTTGTTTGCAGAGTCACCTTCCACTGCACCATGAGTTGGTGGGTACCTCTCTGTAAAAGGAAAGATACAGAAACTGGAGTCTATACTGATTTTAATCTCCTTAACATCAGCTGAAACCCAGCACAGGTTGACTTGAGCTGGCTCTTGTTTTCAACAATTTCAGTATTTTAGATGACTGTGTGATAGCCTATGTAAAATTAGTTTGCCATAGTAGACCTGTAGGTCCCCATGCTCGGAAAGAGGAGGTAGAGAAATCGGGAGTGAAGTTGAGCCCAGGAAGAAGGGAGGGGTGGGGGGAAGGTGTTTTAAGATTTGTTTTTATTTCTCATTACCCTATTCTGACTGTTGATTGTTAATAAATTAAATTAATTTCCCTGAGTTGAGTCTGTTTTGCCTGTGACAGTTGCTGCTGAATGATCTCCCTGTCCTTGCCTCAATCCATGAATCTTTCATTGTATTTTTCTCTCCAAGTTGAGGAGGGGAGTGATAGCGTGGCTTGGTGGGCACCTGGCATCCAGCCAGGGTCAACCCACCACAGTACAGCAGCAACAAATAGAAGACTGAGGAAAATGGGGGATACTTGTGAAAAAGGACATGAGAAAAGCTGAAGAGATCCATGTTTTCTGCCTTTTTTTTTTTTTACAGGTAAAGTTGGCTTTCAGGCCTTCCATGTCTCTGTTGCAGACTGGCAGACTCTGGGGGAGTGAAGTATTACCCACGCTAGAGGAAAATCAAGTTAGGGAACACTTCAGCAAAAAGAAAAGGAAGAGGCTTTATGGACATAAATTGTTGCATGGAAAACTCTAATTAGATATGAGGAAAAAAACCTGTCACATTGAGCTGGTTCAAACAGTAGACCAGATTGTCTTCAGACACATCTGGAACTCACCTGGACACCTTGGCAGCCTGGTCAAACTGCAAAATTAGATCAAGCTATGATCAGCCGTGGTTAGCTGAGGCCAGACATCAGAATTAGGAGCTTTCTGTCTCATTCTGTTGTCAAGCAGTTCAGAGTAGCTGCTTGATTTTTATCACTTTGAAACAAAAGACCTGATGTGAGAAGGAGATGAGGGCAAGAACCTTAGTGAGACTGGAAGGAGAGTCTGTAATGAAAGCAAGCGAGAGAATCAGTTAGCTGCCAGGGTGGGACCAGAGACGGACAGTTTGGGGAAAAGAAACACCATGACACACTCTTCTGGTCCCCACAGCATGGTGTGCTGAGGAAAGTGTTGGGATGAGGGAGGAATAATATGTGATCAAGTATTTAAAAATCTATTTTAACACCTATTCAAAACGAATGTGAAATTAATTTTTCAGATTAATCTAATTCTGGGATTTCTAATTGTTTGCTCAATGCCACAGCTTTATTATTTTTTTTTTAGCATACTTTGTTGAAGTATTCTTCAATATACGGAAAGGTTATTTTAAATTGTTTTGAATTTGAATTACAGTGGAGCTGAGTTGAGGGTCTGGTTTCAATTGAAAGGAGTAAAAGATAGTAAATAGATCTAATTTAAATATACATTTTAGGGGAATTGCTTTCCTGGTAAAGATTATTTCACACATTAACATTCCCCTGAATTTTTAAAAATATAAACAGACAAACCACACAGTAAAGGAAATTTGCCCTTAAAAATAAGCAAATAATCTTTCCTAAGCAGGCTTGCAAAAATGGTATTTAAAAACCTCACTTCCCCACTATTTTAAAGGCTAAAACACTGGGCACAGATCTGTTTCTGATCATTTATGAGCTAATTACTGCACTTTGTATTGAAATAGCTCTCTGGGATTAAAAATTCTGGTTGCAGCTGTGGGAAGAGAAATTCAGAATATTAATGAAGCAAAGATTTTTGTTATCTTGAGTATTTTTATTCAGTATTTTGTATTCTATCCTTTTCCAGTATAAACTGCAAGAGAAATATAGAACAAAAACAAAAGCTGAGAACTGTTCTTTGATTTTTTTTAAACTTTCATAACAGAGAGAGTAGAAAGATATATACTTTATATTATTGCATGTTAAATACACCTTCACCACCTTAATACCACTGGAATAATAGGAAGATATAAGTGGGGAACAGCAGAAGAGGGCAAAGATCTGCAACTCTGAGATGAACTTTTCATAAGGGATATTTTGTCCCTTTTAAGATTACAAAATGTAATGCAAATTAAGCCAATTATTTGAAAAGATATGCAAAGAATTTCTTTTTTTTCCTGCAAAGTATTTATTAGGTCAACACTGCTACCTAAAATTTGTGGACATTCTGGGGTATTTTTTTTTGTATTTGTGCCTGAGCAGAGACAATGTCCCTGGGGCTTCAGGCTTCCAGTGTTAGACTTCAACCTCAGCAACCATCCACGTGCAAAATAACCATTTGCCTTCAGCTGGAGATGTTGCTGCTGCTGAGACACCTTGATTAAAACTGGCGGAACATGGCTAAGCTACCTTGAAGGAAGAAGCAGACCACTGAAATCTATTATTTCCACTGAACCTTATTCCTACGGTAGATGAAGTTCTTCCTCTCAGCACCACAACTCACCCTTGTGGCATTTGACGTATGATTTATGAATTGGCAGATTAATACATGTACAGTCTGACCAACTGCTTCTGCAGGTGAGAAGCACCCAGAAGGCAGGAGCAGCCAGAAGCAGGTTGTCCTGCCAGCACAGGTCCTGCCACTGGCAAAACGTTTTCTTGGGGCCTCCTCAGATCAGGGCAGGAGCAGGAGTAGGAGCGGGCTCTGCGCTGGTGGATCTCGGCATGTCGCATCCCGGCTGTGGCAGTAGTTTGAGCACTGCGCTCAAAACAGACAACCCCCTAGTTCCTAAAACATTTTTGTCTTGCAAGTGGAATAAAATTGCCACTAGACTGCTTTTTACTTCTGTCACTTGACCTAAAAGAAAGCTTTTTGAAAACATACTTTTCAAAGGGTAAAAAGGAAAAAGAACATTATTTCAGATCTGTGACTCAGTGTTATTGGTGTGAGTCTTAAACGGTCAATAAACAGTCTGAAAAAAATAGTTCTGTATTTGTTGATAATTGAGGGATCTGTAAAATATTTCCTGAGGAAATAAACGTAGTTTAAAGGCCATTATTTTTTCTCTGCAATGTTTTCTTAATAAGGAAAAGGAAGAAATATTTTTAGTGCCATTAACTGTTACAGTTTTGCTTGGGCATCTCAGCTTTTTCTGTAGGAAGAGGCTGCTGTAAGGTGCAGTGTTCTGCCTGCTCAAATGCATATAATTCCTCTGGATCTCCTTGGGGTTTTAATATGGACAGAGATGAGTTGGGCTGAGCCAGCATTATGTAATGGAATACAACAGAATAGCACAACTAGCCCAGGAAAAGTGTTTTGAGCAGCTGGACCACATGCTTGCAGAAAGCTTCCCCATTGTGCGGCACAGAGCGTTGCACATCGAAAATTACAAAATAGAGGCCCTGTCCATGGATGCAGTTATTAGAAAAATCACAGAAACAGTTTAACCACAGTACTCTGATTAAACATGAATTAAGCAAAATGGTTTAAAAACTGCTTTGGAATGTCATTTTTCTGGAGTAAAGCACTTTTTGCATGCATTTAGCTTTACTATTAATAGTTCCCTTGATTCCAATGGGACTGCTCTCAGAAATAAACACTTGTAAAAGTTTGCAAGATTAGCCTTTTTGAATATATATTGGCTCAATAGGGATGGGAATAGGTCTAATTTATCTAAGGAGTATTTCTCAGTTAAGGTGATATGTAGAAGTGTATTTCTAAACATAGAGTACTGAAACTCTGCACTTCAATCTAAATTTGGGATAGCTGTGGTCCGCACTATGCTTCAGAGACTCCACAGGTCTGGTGTCCTGAATGTTAGATCTAGATCCTAAATGATTTAAGCTGTAGTGACGATCAGGTTGTAGTTCCATTATTTAGGATATGAGAACTTTGGAAGCAATGCTATTTTAAGGAAGACCTGCCTCTCTCCATCATATAATTATGTGTATATGCCGGGGTATCTATATATATCTATATATAAATATGCATATATGCCTGGATTAATTAAATTTTTTGACTCAGAGAGCAGGGCTACAAGCGACTGTACTGGCACAACACAGGAGATGTCCTATGGTGGGAACTCCGTAATCTCAAAATGCAACCACAGCTTGCCAATTATGGAATTACTGCTTAAGTCTTACCTCGCCTGACTTTAAGGGGTCTGAGCCCAGGGGTGAAATGATAACATTTAGTGAAGAGCCTCAAGTCTCTGGAAGAGGAGGGCATTAGATAGTTAGGATTGTAATGTGTAACACCCACTGATAGGATCATACCAAAGTCACCCATGTATTACACAGAAAGGAGAAGAGTTTCTGCATTTTGTTGGAGACAAGCCTTTTAGTGAAAGAACAGTAATAGAACACACAATGCCAAAAGTAAATTGTTTCAGTGTGAACTGCTTAATATCTGAACCCAGAGCAGAAAATCAGGTAGTAATAACTTAAGACCTACAACTTTTAGATATAAAGAAATAAAGGAGAAAAAGTAGATGTAATTTCAAGTGTTTTATGGAAAAACACTAAGGATATTAGAAAGAAAATGAACCAGTAGAAGAAAAAAGTTCCTGCACACTCTGCAATTGGCCCTTAAGAAGCAAAGAAAAGCAAAAGTGGCATGGCAGTAATTAAAAATAGATAGTATCATCTTTCTCTGTGAAGCATTGTCATCAGAGTCAGTGAAAGGCTGTACAGGGATCAGTGACAATTTGTGACTTTTGAGGAACAAAGAATACCTTTAAATATTTGGTAGGTGTTGATAAAAATCAGGTAAGGGGATACTTGGAAATTAGTACCTGTTCTCTTTTCCGGCAGGCAGAGAAGCAGAATTTCTTGTACCTATCTGCTGTCAGTTTGATTGATGTAACTGTGGAGGGGGAGTTCATGCTCGGTTTGCTTAGAAGTTGTTTATTAAGAATGGAGAATGGTACCCTAAGACAGATCTAGTTCTATTGTGGTAGGTGCAGCCCTTCCCAAGGGGCTGACATTTACACAATAATAAATAACTATAAACAATGAACACCTATTCTATGGCAGGAACCTAAAGAACATTTATTGTTTGCTTCTTCCCTGGAGTCTCTTGCTGCTTTTGTGCTTGTGGCTTTCCCAGGTATGGCATTTTGCACTAGTTTCAAAGAAAGCATTTCAAGACAGCAACTTCTTAAAAGACATTGTGCTGCTAACTTAAGAAATTGCCTCTTCAAAATATTATTAAACTGCTGTTTACAGTAGTTGACTTACAGTTGGTTCTGTCTCTGCTGTTAGGAACTGCTTGGAATCACAACAGAAAATGTTTGGCAAAAAATGACAGCCTGAGTAGATTTCTGAATGGCAGGTTTTTTTTTCTTTTGTTAAACTAAACTTAAAAATTGTAAGTGGCAATGTAAAATTAATCAAATCCTAAAATATATTTTAATGTAAAGACTACCCACTAAAATAAAGGAAATTAAATAGCAAAGATCTATTAACAAGTGTCTGTGTAATAAATCTAGCATGGAAGAATGAACGATCATGCTCTCACACATACTTGTTTGCATTATAAATTAATGTGGAAGCCTTTCATTGGTGAAACGGGAGAGCCAGTTTTTTCCAATCACATGCACAAGTGAAAGCATGGGTGTAACTAATTATGCAGTCACTTGTGTCTCAGATGGAAAAAGGATTAACTCTCCATGCGCTGCCTTTTTCCTCTCCAAATGCGGAATTCAGTCAATTAACATTTTAAGGCTTCAGATACATAATAAAAGACTCTTAAACTAGAAATGTGAAAGAAAGGCTTGTGAAATGTTACTTTTTAATGTAGTTACACAATGAATGGATTTCTTTGTTGTAAATTGAAACTATCCACTGGATTATATTGATGTAAATACAAAAAATAGTATTTTAGAATGCTTTGTAAGTATCAAAATATTTACATATATTTGTAAAATCATAAACTTGATCTTGGAAATGTTGTAGTTTTAGATTGTTCTATATGGTTTCCTTAGCAATGTAGAAACATTACAAATGAAAAATCTGAGCTCTCCTTTCTTCTTTCAGCCTGACTTCTGTTTCGGAATGATTAGAAATCATCCTGTCACTGTGTGGGTTTTTTTTTCCCATATTTAGTAAGGTTTTATTTAATATGCAGTTCTAATATGGATTTGCTTCACTATGTCTTAGTTTCTTTATATCTTATAATAATATATATTAGGAAATTATTCTGTACAGATGATTAAATACCATGTGAAGATTTTATCTGAAATAATTTTATTTAAATTGGGCCATTTCTGTTTGTTTGTTTGAGCGGTCATAACTAACAAAAGCACACTTATGCTCTGTGGTGCATGCTGCTTCCCATTTAAATAAATAGGCTAGAGTATCCTTTTGTGTCAAATGTTATATTTGCCAAAATGTAACATTTTGTTAGAAAAACTTGTAAGGAAACGAAATGAAATTAAAGGCTAGTTAACAGAGATTTCATTAGTTACCCTGTTTTAGCATCTCTGTGAGTCCGAGAAAGTAAGCATCAACTCGAAGTGAACTTGCATGTGCTTTCTCATGTAAGTGTTATAGTCACTGGGCTACAAGGTGTCAACAGTGTACCTCCTCAAGTCTCTCCTGTGTGGTACTTTTCCAGTTTGCACACAATACTTTAATGTTCATTAAAGTGGACATTGTGAGATGCGAATAACATTTTAGTCTGTGGGTTAAGACACCTGGGTTCCAGTCCCTGGTCTGGAAAATGTTTAATAATTTATGTAGAGCAAACAGCCTCAAAAGGAAATAGTGAGGAAGCCCACTGAAGGGACTTTGTGGCTTCTAGTTCCACAGTTAAGACATCTTTGTATGAACATTTTGTATGACAGCTATAAGCACTTCTTCCTCCTAAAAATCAGGTCTCTCGAGCTGTAAGAAGATTTCCAGAAATTCATACACAATTACTGAAGCTTTTCAGTCTTGATCTAAGAGGAAGAAAGAGTTTATGTTGCTTATATGCATGCACTTAGTCACATAACTGTACTTTTTTTTTTTTTTAAATAGTGAATGGAAGAAGAGTAAAAGATACTCCTCTGTAAGGTTATCTGGAATGTGATTTTTCTCGTTGGAACTATCTGTCTTTACTAAATATGAAATTGGTTCTTGAGACTCTGTGCTTCAAGTTAGGCAGTATGACTACCCCTGCTATTGTTACTGTAGCATCGTCTCCAAAACACAACCCTAACATGGGAAGGAGTACGTATTTCAGTCCCAAAGACCCAAGCAGAGTAAATGCACGGTGGGCACATACAGTAGTGTGGGTACAATGCTTCTAGACACTTGAAGCATTCTCTTATTAAACTGTTTTTTTTCCCAGCCCTAAAGAAATCTTTAAGATCTCTATGCATGAACGTAAATACTTAAAAAAAAAAAAAAAAAGCGGGGGGGGGGGGAGGCAGCGGGCAGGAAGAAAAGAAAAGCAGGCAGGAGACAGGAAAAGAGAGCATCACCTTCCTAATTTCTTGAATCAGTGCCTGTACTAGCAAAGCACATGGGCTATCTACTGATAAATTTGACCTCTCAGTTAGAGTAAAACCTTTCTGGTGCTCTTATTTCAATAGTTTTTGTGGAACCAGCTTTTTGTGAATGAACTTTTCAGGGAAATCATGAACATAAGACTGAAAAAGAGCAGAAGGAACATGGGAGAGGACAGAAGTATTTTTCACAGTCAACATGTTTTTCTGAAGTTGTAGTATTTGCTGAAAGGCTTTCTCTATTAACTGCTTCTTTGCTACAATGAACTATGATAAACTCCTGCTATGATTGATACCAAAATATATTTGGGGGAGTACAGGAAGGCAGGGACTGTATTGTTAGCATCACTTTCCATATTTGTTCCCTCTGAAGAATCCAGAGTTCTCAAGCGGGAATTGGTTTGGCTTTGCTGAAGAATGTTTCCGAACAACAAGAATTGGAAAACACTGCTATCTTGTGGTTGAAGGGCGAGCAGCAACTGGAAAAGACAAAAGGATTTACTTCCTCATCTGCCTATTAGATCTGGCTTTGTATGAAAGATCTTGCATAAAATATCTCGTATAAAAACTGGAATCTTGAAAAATATACATAATTTGTGAGACCTCATACCTGGGAGGACTGAAGAACTTCTTCAGATAAACTAAGTTTTCCTCTGACTGTGACTTTTATGTTACACTCCTAAGTTCAAAATATCACTGTCAGGCTTTAAATTCTGGAATTTGCACACCCGTCTGGTTAAATGCTGTTTGAACATGCTGATTTGACAGAAATGATGCTGCTGGTGCATGTTATCTGGAATTTTCTGAGAATGTTTGTGAATATTAGTTCTTTGCAGGTTTTAGCTAAGACAAATAGGTGGTTTGAGTTTTTAGACGTTCATTGCACTTTATTTTAGAAAGTTCAAGCATTCGGTTTCTGACTTCCATTGCTAAGGGACCAGGCTCTCTTTTCTGGTCTTAGCCAACAACTTCTACATCTCTTACACGTCCTGTGATCTCCTGCAGACTCATCTTGCACCTGCTTGAGAATTTAACTTCAGCTGACTCTAATAATGCGGGGCTGAGGTCTTTGTGATGAATTTACTTTGACTTCAGTGAAGTTCTGTGCAGTTTGGTGGAATAAAAAATATTTAGGTGTTAATTTTATTTGTTTTTAACACTTAACAGTTTCATATCAGAGGAAAATGCACTTCCGATTTCTGTCTATTCTTTCCCATGTTAGCTGTGAATTCTATTTCCAGGATATGGTCCTGTCTTAATTATTGCTATTGGATTTCTCTATAACATCCATCTTCTGTGACTGATAATCTGTACTCTGCCTGAGTCCCTGTGAAGCCTTCAATCCATAAAATTACTTGCTTAGTTCATTAATATCTTAAACTAGGGAGAAAACTATAGGTTTTGGGGACAGTGACATCTATCTTTACTACAACATAAAACAAAATGTTACTTGTTTGGGAATACTCTCACTATTAAATTGGAGTTCCTAACATTTAAATGTAAATGTTAATTTTTTTTCTGCTCATATATCTTGCATCCTTTTTTTCTAGATTTACTGATAAAACTCTTGAACCAAAGTAGACAACTTCTATTCAGTCCTTTTACTGATCACACCAATCCAGAAAAAGTTACATTAATGAGACATGAATGCGAGCTATCAAGGACTAAAACTTTCAAATGGTAAAGCTCAGATAAAACTTTAACCCTCTGTGCTGGTTTTGGCTGGGATACAGTTCACCTTCTTCACAGTATGGGGCTTCACAGTAGGGGCCCCCCCTAGCATGGGGCTATGGTTTGGATTTGTGCTGGAAGCAGGTCCATTATACAGGGATGTGTTAGTTACTGCTGAGCAGGGCTTACACAGAACCAAGGCTTTTTCTGCTCCTCACCCGACCCCACCAGCGAGTGGGCTGGGGATGCACAAGGAGCTGGGAGGGGACACAGCTGGGACAGCTGACCCCAACTGACCCAAGGGATATCCCACACCATATGGCATCATGCTCAGTAATAAAAGTAGTGGGAAGGTTGCCCGGGGGCCCGCTGCTTGGGGACTGGCTGAGCATCGGTCGGTTGGTGGTGAGCAATTGTTTTCATTTCCTTCACTTGTCATTCTTGGGTTTTATTTCTCTTTCTTTGTTATTTTCCTTTTCATTACAATTTTTAAATTTTTATTATTATTATTGCTATTATTATTTTATTATATTTAAATTATTAAACTTTTCTTATCTCAAGCCATGAGTTTTGACACCTTCCAATTCTTTTCTCCCTATCCTTCTGGGGGGAGTGAGTGAGTGGCTGTGTAGTCCTTAGTTGCTAGCTGGGGTTAGACCACAACAGTCATTTTTGGTGCCCAATGTGGGGCTCGAAGATTTGAGATAATAACAGGTTGACCAGAGCGTTTTAGAAGGGATTCATATCTGCTAACTGTTGTGGATCACAATACTGATTCGTCTGTTCTTGATATTAGTTTAACTGATCTGCACCATGCTCTTTTTTTTTTTTTTTTTGCTGTACATGTTAAGGATTGGTGTTGGCTTTTGGAGTTTGCTGTGTTCTGTAGTTGTTACTGATGTTTTGCCTGGGAGATTTGTTACTAAAACACTTACCTTGACCGTAATCTGGTATTTGTGCTCTGTTCTGATGCCATTACTGTACTTTGAGTACCATCTCATAGAGAAAATTAACAATTATACTTCTTCCTCTGAGAGTTTTTTTGTGGAGAAAATACAGAATGGCACCTTTGTGACCATATTCTGTGATGATTTATCTCAACCCACGAGTTTTCTCACTTTCACCCTTCCAGTTCTTCCCCCTCATCCTGCTGCAGACGTCATGAGTGAGCAGCTGTGTGGTGCTTAGTTGCTGGCTGGGGTTAAACCACATCATCCTCTAACACCAAAATTAAAATAATATTCTCAGGCTGTTGATACTATCAAGTCAAAAAAGAAACAAGAACTGTATTGCCAGAAAGGAAGTAGTATGCCAGGGAGTAAGGAGTGTCTGCTTTGAATTCACTCCTTCAGCATGGAGCCTATCTGAAAAGTGATGATTTGACAGAATTGGTGTTGGCCTGGCTAATTGCACATGATTCTTAGTGCTGTATGGTTGAAAGGTTGCTGTCATCCCTAAACAAAAAGCGAAGGAATAACTAATAGAAGAAACAGGAAAATGTGTGACCACATGTAATATCGTGATAGGAGATAGGACAGGACTTTGGCAACAGAATTTTTCTTGCAAATGGGTCAGGAGTGGATTGGAAGACTCTGACTCAAGGATGAAGAACCCACCTGTTCATGTACATTTCTTTGCTTTTATTCCCATTTTGTCATCATAAGTTGTGTAAGAATGTTGACTCCTCTCAGAATTTGAGACCTGTGATAAAAACTGGATGGAATTGTCTCAAAAAAACAAAATTGCATGCTTTTTTTTTTAGCTGCAGCAATTCTTCATGTGTACTGGAGAGCACCCTAGGCCAGTAGGAATAGCTGTGCACATGTTCTGTGCTCTAGGACTGCACAGCAGAGCACTTTTAGTTTGGATAAAGTCTGTGTGCTTATCTGAAAAGCATCCAACTGCTTTGCTTCCTTCCTCATTCCCCAGTATCTAAAATACATCAAGCCTGGCCTTCCAATCTCAATTTCTTGGTATCCCTTAACTCTTAACACCTTTTCAAAGATGTCATTGATCATTCTGGGTGCTGCACATTGCGATGTGGATGGATCAACAGTGGGACTGTAACCAGTCCTCTTCAGCAAAATGAGTTAATGACAGGTTTTGGCCCAGGTTAGTGCATTATGATCTATACAATGTATTGCAACAGATACAAAAGTCCTTTCTTGGTACAAATGTTGGCAATTCTTTCTTATGAATTATTCTTGTACTGTATTTAAATGGAATGCATATGAAATAGTGCTTAATGAAGGTTGACTTCTCCCTTTAAAATAGTCTAATAGATTCTCTTGGCCTGTTTAATCTTTGTTACAAATTAGAATATATGACTAAAGTTCTAATTTTTTGCGTCTGGACTCATTTGTTGGAATGCTTTTATTTCAGGCCCTGGAAAAATAATTTTTTCGTCTAGAGCTTAGTTCCCTCAATGTACTGCATTTCAGATAAATCTTCTCTAAACTTGCCTCTGTCCAAAGAAGCAAACCTAAACTACAAGGTTACTCCTACAATACTTTGTAAGAATTTAAAAGATCTCTAGGTAACATTTACTGTATGTGTACTGTTTCTATAGTAGCAGTCTTTCAGCTGTTTCATTGCTGCTTTCCAGACTATCTATGTATAAACCAGATGGCAAGCGGGTTGACATTTCAGTTTGAGTCATGCCAGTTGAAATCAACAACCTTGTGTTAAAGTATGCTGATCCTTAATTGGAAAGTATATCCCATTTGGACTACTGAATTTGCTGAGCTTTCATTGAAGAAGTCTCCCTGCAAGTCTCTGTTGAAATCTGCTAGGACAAAGCAGACTTCACAAGCAGAGAAAATACCATCTTCTCTTGAAAAAGATTCATTCGGAGGAACTGGGGTCTTTTTTGTTTTCTTTATATTTTGTTTGTTTGTTTGTTTTAAGGAAGAATGCCTTTTTGGACTTGGGGGCAGTGTTTAATGAGGCCATAGGAGTGCTGGAATAACTGCAAAATCCTAAAAGTTTGGCTTATGTTGATACCTTGGGTTTTGGAAAGTGAGCTCGAAGCCATGCATCCAGAAAGCTAAGGGGTGCTATAGGGGCTGCTCCTGCTGCTCAAAGAACTGATAATTTCTAAGGGTTCCCATTATACCAGTTAGATTTTCAGGGAATGGGACTGAAAGCAAGCATCAGGGGATACCAAAGATAAAAAAAAAGGTGCTTTTGATCAGCTCAGCTGGTGATCTGAAAGGCAGCCTGCATCCTGTCTTCACATATCACTAAGGGCGATGTAATACTTGTTTTCATTGAAGACACTGTTTCCTATGGTTTTATAAGTGGCTGACAAAAAGAAAAAGAGTAGGGGTTTTTTTTCTCTTTTTCTATGAAAACTCTCAGAGGAAAAATTGGATAAGTAGACTCAAATGTTTGGGGTAAGATGGAATGAAACTTTTTAATGATCATTCTTTTCTGCATTTTGAATGAGAAATTTAAGCAAAAGTTGGGATTTTCTTTTTAATGACTAACCTTAAAGGATCAGGTTATCTCCTGCAGTGTTATCTTAAGTTCTTGTCCTTTTCTCCTCACATTTAGCATCCTCTCCAAATGAGAGGCAGGAGAAGATGAGGAAATGCTTTCAAAGCATTTGACTTTTCCCATTTGAAATGAAGCATTTATTTTGAAAGTTCAATTGATTTAATAATTTTTAATAATGCCATTCCATTTGGTTGAAAAGATACTTTCTCTAATGTTGGTCCCTAAAATGACATTAATTACATTTCTTCTCTTGTATATTTCTTCATTTTTTAAGAAAAAAATGAGTAGAAAAAAAAAAATTCCCCTTACACATCCCCAGTAAATTAACTCTCAGCTTTCATAGCCATTAGGTCTCAGGTGTTCATGTTTTACCTTGGAAGATCTGATATTTGAGGGAATCCAGCACTGAAGATTGAGTAAAAGCACTGAATTTCATAAGGTACATGATAAAATCCAAGAGTTTAAATCACTGAAATAATTCATGGAGGAGAATAGGAACACTGGAAACAGTATGAGAGAAACACAGAATACAGTCTTTACTGAAGGAGTTCTACATTATTCTAGGAGTTTTGCATAATCAGCATTCAGTTTGCTACAGATCTCTGCTAACACAGCTACAGAGGGAGTGTGGCACCTAACTGACATGACTAAGAAGCCCTTTATTAAAATGCTGTGGCAAAATTCTGTCACTCGCCACTTGTGCAGCCTTAGCAAAGGGTTTAAGAGGTCTACAACTCTCCATTAACATCTCCTGCTGTAGAGTGTGTATTTTATGGTTTTTGTGATGCTGTGGTTATTGCATATCTGGCAAATTTTTCTCATTCATACTTTGGCTGTATCCATGCTGGCTCTGCATAACTTGTTTCTCTTCTCTGTGGCTGGAATAAGCCGTATGGATTAAAGCACGTGGTTTAGCAAATAGAACCTATGTCTGTGCTGTTAGTGTTTTGCCAATACATTATGTCTGCAAAGTAGTCCGGCGTTGGATTAAAGAAGGGCAGTGTAACACCCCTCTCATATTGTGTAATGAAGATGTGCTTCAGGTTTTCTCTGGTCCCTGTAACTGCTGCATGGGAGTAGGGAGTCAGAGAAGCCATGGTGTCACACAGGGAACATTTGAATTCCCACTCTTTAGGCTGTCCCCCAGTTGTTGGGTCTATAGATAAAAAGGAGGGTCAGATTCTTCTTAGCATTTCTCCTATGGAGTCTGCATCTCTAGGCAGCCTTGAAGATTGTGACTAGAGCATGTAAGCATCTTAGCATGCCATAGTCTGGCTAACAGACGTGAATGTCTCTCTGAGTGAGGACAGGGACAGAAGATAGATAGTCTGATGGGAAACAGCAAAGATGCATATCAAAAGACACGCACTTTTTTATGAGGCAAATGAAGCTTATGCCTCTGTGACTACATTTCTTGAGTTCAATTTCAATATTTAACAATCCACCAAAGAGAATTAAATTACATATGTGCTGTGCATCACTTATAGACAAGCAGAATGAGTCCTCCTATACAAAAGTATTTACCATTGTGACTATGGAACTGGGCACATTTTCAGCTTTCAGATGAGAAGAAACATGGCTGGAAAAATAAATGGAACCTGAATGGAGTCCTTTTGCAGAAGAACTCTTCAGGAAGTAGGGTTGTTTTATATTTTGCTCTACTTTGTCAGACATTTGCTGGAGAAGAAATTAAGAGAGATTCAGTATTCTGTTCCAGTCTATTTTAATTGTTTTGAGTACAGTCCCATCCTGCAGATGCTATGTGAACAAAAATAGTAGATAAGCAGTAAGCAGTATTATTAAAATGCCTGAAAATGGCAAACTCTTTTACTTAGTCTTGTTCCATTAAGTAGAATGAAACATCATAATTCATACAGATTCCGAGATCAGTCAATGTTTAAGCTTTCAGAGGATTTCTATTTTTGATGAATCAGTATTACCTGTCAAAATAGTTCTGAATACAAATTGCTCTATTCAATTACAAATGTAGTAGCTACTTGATTTTGCAGCTTGTGGAAGTGTTAGGGATCCAAGGGAATCATGGTGTTCAAAATCTCATTACTTATTTTGAATTTCAGCCCTACCTATAGTCACATTTTGTAATTGCTATTTGGGTTATAGCCCAGTAAATTCTAAGAAATATTGAGTGGGTTAAGTTTTCTATTCTCTATGCAGGTGCATAATTTTTGCTCCCTGGAATAAGTTTTGCCACAGACCAATGACTTTTATGGAGTCAAGAAGTGGAGACTGAAGTGATCAGTTGCACCTACTAGCAAAAACATAGAACTCTGGAACTTAAGCAGCACACGTAAAATTAATTAAAAAACACTGCATAGATGTAATTTGATTTACCTATTTTGTTCAGTGAGAGACTTTTTTTTTCAAGAATCTCCAGTAAATGTGTTTTTACTATACTCTAAGGTGAAATTTTGAAATAAAAGAACACATCTTAATTCAGAGGTGCAAGCGCATAAAACCCTTAGCATATGGAAGCTGCAGCTAGAGCATGACAAGTGATGTCAGTGGAGGTGATGCTAGATTTGATAAAGAACAGCCAAATCTACAAAAGATGACAAGAACAGAAGTCCAATGATCACTTTGATCTTCTTCACACTTTGGGCTTAAAGGAACTCATTCTTCATGGCCCTCTGAAGAGCCCAAGACTCTCAGGACATGGACTGGTGAGATTCTGTTAGCAAGATGATGCACCACTGCTCAGTTTTCCCTAACTGTATATGTACTCAGCAAAGCTCATCTGTTAGAAGACAGATTATATTTGTCTCTCTTGCTGAATATTCAGTTGTCTGTTATCCCCATGTAGGACTTTGGCAATAGCCAGAAATCCATTCCAGCTTTAGCTTAAATCAAGTGTATTAAAAGATACCAAACACAGATATCTAAACTTCAATGGTGAAATGTTTTACACTAAAGGCAGATTGCATCTATTGAGTAGAAAAGTTTAAAACAAAAGCACTGAAAACAAATCCCTTCTCTGCTCTGCTCTGCTCACTCCTGGTAAAGTGCATCTCTTTACCCTCTGGTCTGACTTTGTAGTTCAACTTTCTCTGATTTGTTTGGTTGCAGCAAACTACAGACAGCCCTGTATGGGGCCCTGGGAAAGTCTCCTTTTTTCTGTTTTCTCTTGACTCTGGGTTTGCTCTGTTTACAAGCAAGTTCCCTAGTCCTCTCAGAGAAACTACTATTCTTGCCCTCAGCCTTTTTCTGTCTGCCAACAGGGAAGTTTCTCTCACCTTAGCATGCTCAGTTGCTTGTGGGGTAGACCCCCTCTAGAGAGTCTGCCTGACCTGCGATGAAGTAAGCAGAGTAGCTTCTTCCTTGCTGTCCTGTTGTGCCACTTCCAAACAAAACATAAAAATTGAACTGCAAATAAAGAGCAATTTTTGCACGCTTCAAAATTTGCTGCCAGACACAAAGATTTGAACTGAGAAACAACTGGTATCACAGTCTGAAATATTTTGGCATGAAATTGTTACTTGCAGTGTATTCGTTTAATTATAAATGCAAATACATTTGTAACCTTTGAACAATTGTAACCTCTGAAAAAAACATTTTTTTGGAGTCAGCCCTTATCAACAGCACCTGAAATTAAGTCACTCAGCCATTTGTTACTTGCTATCGATTAAAGCTATCTTGTGACCTGCTGAAGGGAGGTATGGCTCTCCAGAGGTTTACCGTGACTGGAGAGGGAAAGCAAAATGTTACTTAGAGAGAAGGGTTTAGTTTAGCATGTTTCAAAATACTGATATGACCCATGTTTACATCTGCTGTCTGAGATTTCAAACTGGCTTGTCTTTGAAGAAATGTTTGAGTGTGTGCCATTTGCCTGCCAGCCCTGACTGTCCCTGTCACCCCCTAGGGACCTCCACACCCTGCCCATGGCCCAGGACCCCATTTCAGCCCCCACTGGGCTGTCAGTCCCTGCCTCAGTGCCGCCGCAGCAGGGCCGATCTCCAGCTCCCCACAGCCCCGCCTGGCCTTGGGCCCTGCTGAGTCAGGCCCACCCGCAGGCCAACATCCCAGCCATCACCGCTGACTTGCCTGATGGCCTGGTCATGGTCTCTGGCCTACCCAGCTCCCTCCTGGAGTGGTGGGATGGACCCTGGCAAGGGAGCACCTGATGGCTCCCAGCTCCTCTCCTGCGAGGAGCTGCCAGCCATTGCTGCTCCCTTACCTTCTTGAGGGTAAGTTTGGGGTTTATTTCAGGTTTTAAATTAAGCCATGTTGGTGTAGACCTAGAAACTGACTGATGCAGCCTTTAGGCATGCATGAACTGTTTCAGCCTTTAAATGCCTGTGACCAGCTGTCGGCTAAGCATGCCTCAGGCAGTTTTGTTTCCCTTTCCTCAGACACTGGACTAGGAGTACCTGCACCTCCAGGGCCCCCAGCAGTGCCAGGCCCATCTCGGCGCAACGCCCATACCCTTTTTGGCCATGCAGTAGGTGCCCTTGGAGTGTGCTTGGGGTTGGGGCAGGATCCCTTCCAAACATGATGGCAGCTCTCTGAGAGGTGACTCCAGCAAAACAGCAAGGCTGCCACACGCAGGATGGAGCCGTTCTGGGGATCTTCTCGCACCTGAGCTGTGGGCTGGGTGATGCTGGGGTGCTATGCCTCTCTCTGTCCCATGGGGTTTGCAGAAGGGAAATGCATCTTCTCCGGGGAGCGATTAGCTCAGTACCTGGTGAGACCCCAGTTTTACCATCTCAGAGCAGTGGTTTTTGCACATTTTTTACTATGGTGACCAAGTTAGGCAAAGCTGTCCCAGTCATTCACGTTCTTCTGTGCATCTACCCTCTGTGCCATCAGTCCAGCCTGGGAGAGTGCCAGCCCACCCATGACTGATGTGGGAGGACAACGCACTCACAGACTGTTCTGTCTGTTTTCTATGCAGAAAAGTCTGTATGAATGAATGAGATATCCCTAATAAGCAGGGAAACACTCTTTTCCTTTTTCTTTTTTTTTTTTTTCTTTCTAACATCTCATATAAAATATTAAACCTAACGTGCTATCCTAGATTTCCGTTATGAGAAAATACCATCAGCAGGCATCCTTTGGATTGCTTTGTAGATTTTGCTTGAATTATTTCATGTGTTTAATGACTAGGCTTAACTTTTCTGACAGGAAGTGCACAAGTATTATTTACAGCTGATGATACCTTGACTATATTATAATATTTTGTGTGTGTTTTTGTATGTGTGTGTATGGGCATGTGTAAAAAATACACAACTTCTTAGGCATTTTGGAATAGTCATTATATCCTTAGCCAACTAAATTAGAATGGAGATGTTTAAACAACAGCAAACTATTAGAATATTAACAGATGTCTTCCACATGCAGTTCAAATATTGGGACATCAATACTTTGTGTATTTCTGTGTGTCAGCACACGAAACAATACTAAATAAGAATATTTATTACCTTGTCAAAAGCTAAAGTTTCATCAACTAAAACTGAACATCACTTGAGACAATTCATTCTGGTGGTGGAAACATTTTGCCATTTTGCACTGTAACTATAGCACTTTACAAATGCTTCCTCAATACTTTGCCCTGTAGAAGCTGGAGAGTTCCACCAGGAATGTACTGTAATTGAAATTCATATGGAGAAAACATTACCTTGTATGGGAAAAAGAATTCTGATAGAAAAAAAAAAATCTATCAATTGTTTTGTTCCTAGCCAGAAAGCTGGTTTCATACTAAAGGGATCCTCTGTGTGCCAGTTAGATTTAAAGAAATGTCTTAAGCCTCCTGCTGCTTCATTGTCATTCTTGGATTTGATTAAACTTATGCAAATAAAGGCACCATGGATTAATATATTAGCAGCAAAACAATACAGTAATGTCAAAGTTCTTTTGTCACAGTGAAAAGGATAGAAATCAAAGAAATTGTGAAACAAAACATGAACTAGGGGAGAAAGTCACAACAGAAATACAGAAAGTATATGAGGTATGAAAACTTGTCACCAGGAACAAGAGTGATCTTTTCTATGGCTGCTTATGCTTTCAAGGTTATTTCCTTAGTCCATTGTTCAAGTCTGTATGAGTAAACGTTATTTACATTCATATCCATTTACCTTTAACTTCTGGAGAAAGCTTTATTTAAATAACATCCCTACTATTGAAACTGTGTGGGTGGGTGTACTTCACATAGAAGGCATAGAAGAAGATGACCCCTGATCTTTAAATGTTTTATTTCTATAAGCTTTCAGGGAGAACCTGAGAGAAAGGAAGGGGAAGATGCTTAGACTGAAAAAATTACTTAGAACTGAGACTACAATTCAGGGTAAAACATATTACAGCTCATTTGGCATCATCATCAATCAAGATCGTAAATCCAAGAAACTTCAGAGTAGAGCTTGCAGATTTGGGGTATCTTAAAGTCTCATATTTCATTTTAAAATTCTTACATTAACAAAATTGGCTGATGACAAAGCCAAACATTGCTGCAATGGATTTGATGTTTTGGATAAACCATTTCCTTAAAAAATCCCCCAAACCCTGATTGTCCCCTGAAACTTGTACTGCCATTAGTGTGATTACTCTGGCTATATATTATCATAGCGAGATTTTAGCTCTGCTGTTAGTGAAATGATGAAATATCCATGGAGCATTTATAGAGCACTTCCTTATTGAATCCCTTCCTTATGTCTTTTCAGGCAAAGTTAAGGTTAAAGGGATTAGGTGAGAAACTGGAACATGAGCAAGAGAAAGGACAGGACAAACATAGCAAGGGACAGAAGTTTGATCTGTAAACTAGAGGACCAGAAAATAAATACTAGCAGAAAACTACTTCAGGCTAACTTGATGAGCTACCCACATAAGAAATGCAGTAGCCTTTCAGTACTTAAAGGGGGCTTATAAGAAAGGACAAACTTCTTAACAGGACCTGTTGCAATAGGACAAGGAGTAATGGCTTTAAACTAAAAGAGGGTAGATTTAGACTAGATATAAGGAAAAATTTTTCACAATGAGGGTGGTGAAACACTGGAACAGGCTGCCCAGAGAGGTGGTGGAGGCCCCATGCCTGGAAGCATCCATAGTCAGGTTGGATGGGGCTCTGAGCAACCTGATCCAGTTGAAGATACCCCTGCTCATTGAGGGGGGTTGGACTAGATGACCTGTAAATGTCCTTTCCAACCCAAACCATTCTATAATTCTGTGATTCTATGATTCTATTGTATTTCAGGCAACTGTATTGAACAGCAAATGGTTACATGAATGAGAGTAGTTGAGAGATGTCTGGCAATTAATTGCTTGGAGCAACTACATTGGCTTAAGGGTGTTACTGTTCATCTAATAATTTACCATCATAGACAAAATGGGGGTATTATTTGTCTGGCTTTGGATGTATCTGTATTCAGTAAAACATTGTCTCTACTGTTTGGACTATTCCTAGGATTAAATCTTCACTTAAAAGAAGATTTGGTACATAGCAAAGCAGTTGGGCTTTGTATAAAGTACTGGTTTGGGGTTTCTCTTACCCTGTGTTTCCAGGAGTCTAAACAGGAAAAAGCATTCCCATTCTAAACTAAGCACATCCACAAATGGAGATTATATATTTATAATTATATATTTGACTGTGATTGCGTTATTAGTGGTAGTAACTTCCATTGTAAGTAACAGCTATTCAGCATAAACCCAAAGAGCGAGGGTTGCCCAGTAGTATGGGAACAGCTTTTATTGTCAATCAAGCTGTATGGAGGAAGGGTAGATGTCTTATCTTTGACGTGGCCTTGGTTTTGGAATGCTCCCTCTGATCTGAGAAATATGTGGTGCTGTGAATAAGGTTGGATAGACAATGCAGTTACCTGTTTCTTCTATCAAAGCATCTTGATTCAGAGCAGGATTCGCTGACGTCTTCAATGTCTCTCACAAAAAAAAATGTTCTGCTTTTTGTGGAGTTCTAGGGAAATCTATCATCTTCAGTCTCTTAAACTTCTGAACAATTTCAAGTGGTGCCAGTAGCAAGCTTGATGCTTCTAATTGGATAGGTTATGCAGGAAATCAGTAGGCCAGTCTGAAGAGTCAGATGACCTCCACTGAGATTTTGGAATTTGAAATGGTTCTCCAGATACCGCTGTGGTTCATTCTTCACTTGGCAACTGCCAAGACTCTGAAGATGCCCATGTACAGTTCAGGAGCTGTAGTGGCCTTCCTCCTACACCCCAGTTAGTCTTCCCTTTCACAGCCTGAACTATTACTGTCCAGTAGCCACCACTGTGTCTCATGATGCCCTGGAGTTATAATAGCTCCCAGAGGCTATGGACCCTTTTTCTTGCCTGTCCACATCTAAGCCATGTGGCTAGGCAAAGCTGAAAGATCAGGAGGCCAGAAAGAAAGTTCAAATTATCCTTACCAAGACTTTGGAGCTGTCTGGGATCCTAGCCAGTGCAGAACCCCTCTGGGAATTTTCTGCCCAGTGCAAAAGCCAAAGGCAGATACATGCTATGTCCTGATAATTCAAAAGGTAGATGGAAAAACCAAATTACTTGTACATATTAAAGAAAAAACCATTAGTTTCTAGATTAGTCATAGCTCATGGGAGGTCTGACTCATGAACGCTTAAGGCTTGGGGATGGTAATACTGCATTCAGTGCACTTTCTATTTCATACATAAAACTTGTATTCATGCAAAGCGATGGTAGAATAATTACCCAGCTTGAAGTCCAAATTCAGAGTTACAGTTGAAAGCTTAGCTTGAACATTGGCGATTGTGTTATGCCTTAAAATGAAGTGTTAGAGATTACAGGGTAACACAGACTCTGCTATTTCCCTCCTCAGAACATGATAATCTGGTAAACCTCTGCAGTCCCATCTAGAGCTTCTCAAAAGCAAGGGACAGACTGGGATTCTATGAGACTGCAAAACTGAGTGGCCATCATGTGCAATGAATGGACCATAATAATGCAGAGGGATATAAGCTAGCATCACTACCAGTTGTTAAGTAGTGCTGTTAACCTGCATAGACTAGTGTATGCCCATTTGTGTGGCACTGAGTTGACAAAGACTGCCTCTCAGCCATGCCACACTGCCACTACTGTATCACCTGTGTGACCTTTACAGCTCTTACCATACCCACAATGTTCTCCATTGTAGAGTATTTGTGTATGTAGACTCTTCCCTGCAAAACTGCTGTGGAAAAACTTCCTGGGTGAGGATTTGTATTAAAAACTGAGGAAGCAGACACCAGTTTTCCTTCTCAAAGAACGATTTTGACTTCTTGCCTTTCTGTCTCCTACTGAGTCCTTTTTGTTTCAGTGTATTTACCTGAGGCTGTCTACACTTTGCAATATGATGCCATTTAAGACACCTAAGCTGTCTCAGAATAACAGGCCTGGTACAGGGCTGACCCTGTTCAGAAGAGCTCTCCATGGGAGCCTGAGAGCACTACTCGGCTGACACATTTCACCATTTCCAGGACCCATGTTCATCCTTACAGCTGTACACAGGAGCTAGATATTTTGTAGTACCTCTTGTTGCCTCTCACCCTGTTGGCTCTAAGTGATAGAGCACTAACTAGAGTGTGAGACAATGTGCCTTTTTGTTGTCAGTCTGTTCAAAGGAGAAATGACTGCAAGGGTAACAGTTGTGTCTAATACCCCACCTATGTTCTTAAACATACTCAAAGGCATTTCAGTATAGCGTTTGTGAATTTACTCAATTAAAAAAAACCACTATACACAAAAGTTGGTGTCTCTTTAGCACCTACCTTAGTGTGAGATAGACCACCTTTTAGAAGTGCCCAGCTCTCTTTATTGACTTCAGAGCTAAGACTATTAGCTGTGAGTAAATGTCTCAACTTTAGGGCAAGAGATGAAACCTGCCCTGAACTGGGAGATGAAAAGCAGTGAAAACGTGATATTTCTAGGATACAGTATAACTTTTCATATCTCTCCCTCTCTTTTTTTTTTTTTTTTTTAACATGTAATTTCCTAGGATTTATTCACTAGTAAGCCAAAGAGTGCAGAGCAGTGACTGCACTCCCCCACCCCCTCCCCCCCAGTGGTTTTCTGGCTATATAGATCATCAAAGTGATATTGAGCTGCTCAGATAGGCAGGTAAATTACAGCTTGCATGCCCAGTAAGCCTAGTGGTATTTATATGTATTTTTTTTTCCTCCTGCATTCCTCCTCACTTCATGGGTAGAGACAGCAATTCTACTAACAATCTGTAGGCATGAATACAAAAAAGGGAACTACGGATGCAAGAGAGCATGGGTAATTGGTCAATATAGTTAATCACTCTTGACATCCATCTGATCTCTTTCATTATGTAAATTCTCTATAACTTGAAGAATAACTACTTGTAAATTAGTTATTCAGGAAAGTAGAAGCCTACCTGAACTATATCTGACATCACATTATGCCTAGCTAACTAAGCTATTATCTCTTTTTTTAATGCAATCATTGTTAGCTTCATATCTGGTGGGTTGGGTTTTGTATTTTTTTTTCTTCCCAAGTGTAGCCAGTACCTAGTGTTTCAATTTATTTAGTGATATGAAGAGGACTAAGGTACTATGTTATCTCCTTACTAAAATATTTGGGATAAAGAAAAGACTCACTCTGATGCTAAACATAAATTTTAATTATTTTTATCCCTAATTAATGGCTTTGCTGTTTAATACTTGTAAACCTCATTCTGTGCTTGAAAAACGAGCACTGATTTTGGGAGAGAATACAGTGCAATTTTTAAATAAATCCCAAAATCTGAATTTCTGCTTTAGATGCTGAATAAAATATTGATTCAACTACGCAGCTCCAAAACACTGCTAGTGTATTGATAGTTAATGAAACAGTAGATGGCGCTCAATAATTTGCAGGATTTTTAATAGCTTTTTAGAAACAGTAAAACTTGTTCTCTTGAAATTAAAGTAAGGGTAAATTTAGTGGCAGCAATACTGTAATTTACATCGTTCTAATCTCCAGTGAAGAGGTCTGCTACACAAGCAGCAGGCTGATTAGGGATTCAAGGCCCACTCAAACTGTGAATTTTTCCTTGTTTTGCAGTGCAAATGCTGTTGGGTGGTATGATTGTCAGGTTATTGTTAAATGTCCTCCATTATATTCTTGTTTGTTAATCTGTTCAAGCATTTGATTACTTATTGTTCATTGGCCTTGTTATCAAAAACCAAATTATATTCTCAGCTACTAAATTTGTATAAAGAGCTAAAACACTTTGGCTTCGCTACAGAATGGTACCTAATTTTGACTTATTGTGTTTTGATGTGGAAACACTGATTTTTAAGATGTTCTCTTTTCTATTTTTTATTATAAAAATATATTTCTTCTGGACAATCTGTTATGTGTGCTCTCTCTATATGAAATATGGGGAGCTGAAATCCATCCCCCACAGTGTTTTCCAGAGGCAAAATAATTATCACATACTATTTACTGTAGACTTGTGGAGAAAGTCCCATTTGTGACCTGGAGGATTAAGTGTTACTCTGTTTTGCAGCTCTTAACGTAACTGTTAAAACTTCTGAGCCTAAAGTTGGGACTTAAGAGGGAAGAGGAATGAAAGATAAAGATTCTAGCCCAGATTTCAGAAGACCATGCTCAGTTCCCTTCTGCCCTGAAAGACTTCCCGTGTGGCCTTGAATAACTTAAATCCTCAAAGAATGCAGTGCCAACAGCCAGGCCTCTCAGCCTGTGCTAAGGATATGTACCTTAATCCCTCTCTTCCTGAGTTCTACGTTTGTAAAATGGAAAAAGTAATACTGCTCCACTTGCAAGGATAAATGTATTATCTATTACTGCACTATTGGGTAGGAGGTGGAGCAAAGAAGTACCTAAAATTAATATCTAAATCAATACACTTGGAAGAGTGGTGGTGGAGGGAAGTTCTGTACTGTAGAGCACAATGATTGCACATCTGTTTGCTTATTCTAATCAGTCTTCCTAAAAATACAAGCAATATGGACAAGAGGAACAAAAAAGCTGAGTTATTCTGTGCTGTAGGGGGTATTTTTTTGAAAGAGGCTATACAAAGTCATAGTTCACTGAAATTCAGTAGGAACTAAGTTCTGTTACTCTCCTTTGAAAATTCTCAGAATGTATAAAGAAATAACAAATAGTTGGTAAACAGAACTCTTTTTCATGCATTCCTATAAATTTCTCTTTTTCATGGTGAATCAAAAGCTTATTTATTTTAATCAGTGAAAAGAAATCTT
Source organism: Phalacrocorax aristotelis (assembly GCF_949628215.1). Classification (NCBI taxonomy): domain Eukaryota; kingdom Metazoa; phylum Chordata; class Aves; order Suliformes; family Phalacrocoracidae; genus Phalacrocorax; species Phalacrocorax aristotelis. Next base: position 66,371,389 of record NC_134279.1, on the reverse strand, counting down.
AATGAGATCTATATTGTGACACTGACAGCTACTTATGTTAACTGTGCATCCAGACTCATGTGTTCTAAAAGGTTTTCCAGCTGTGGTAATTTCTACTTAAGATTGCCCTGTTTCCCTTTCTGTTTTTGTATTCCACCCAATCTTCAACTTTGTTGCACAATTTTAGATGGCTACCAAATTCAGAATGGTTTAACTTTTTGCATGTTTAATTCCAGTTCTTCCTCCCCTGAGATACCATGAATCAGTTTGTGTCTTGTAATGGTGTCGTTTTCTGTGTTATTTCTCATGTGAGTTGTTTGTTTCCAGGCTCCTGTTAATGTCCAAGGTGTCTGTTTTCTTTCTTCAATCAATGCTTTCATTGCAAAAACATCTGGGCTGGCCCACTGGTTCAGCTTCCAGCTAGAAGCACTGGAAGCATGACTGTCAGATCTGTCATAAACTGGAAATGCTCCTGTCTTTATGTTGACATTGGCCCTGAAACTGCTGCACTGAAACAATAAAAACTGGACCCAAAGGAAACAGGAAGTAAAACAGAATATTAGAGCAAAATGAGAAAAGCTCATTTCTAAGAAAAAGAGAATTTATTCTAAAATGTCTACAGTTGTGTTTTTTTGGGGGGGAAGAAAGCCCTATATGAAACTCTCTGTTCTCTCAGTGCAAAGCCTTGCCAACCTTGGCAGAGAACGGAATGTCAAAATCTCTGGTGAGTTTCCCCTCTCAAAAGCCAGACCACTGTGTTAGTAAACACTGAATTACCATGACAGGGCCTATCACCTCCTTGACTGCTCTGTACCTCCTTTCTTACCTCTTGTTTGTCTTGTAGTTTTTGGATTAGGAAGTATCTTTCCTTTCTACACCTTTCTGATGCCTAACTCCTTCTGGTTAGTACTGGAAACAAAACAAAACAAAATAAACTGGGAAATAAAAGAAGAAAAAAAATATCTGTTTTTGTAGTGGCAGTATCAGTTGAGGAATGTTAACTGGTACTCCCTTGGTGCAACTCAGTAAAATAAAACAGTGTTCTGAGAAATACACAGAAGCAAGTTTGAACACTTTTCTGTGTAGCTCTTACGTTATATTCTTTTGCAGAAAACCAAGATAAGAAATGGCTGAAATCTTTTCAAACCTATTCATAGGGGACTATTAATCTCCAGGAAGCACAATAAACACAGACTTTGATTTCCTTTTCCTTCCTTATATAGACAACCCAAGAAATGCTGCAGAAAATGAGGAAACCAGGAGTCACTCAGGAAGCAGTATACAGAATCTGAAGCACTGCAGGTCTTGTTAGCATTAGGTAACCATATGGTTCTACAGAAACCATGGAATAACAGACATCCTAATTATAGAACAGTGATGAAAGCTTAACCTTAACCCCATTAAAAGAGCAGCTGAGGAGATCTCATCACAATGGAAAAATGCAGTAGAGTGAAAAGGATGCCTTAAGAACGATACCTAAAGAACAATGGTAACAATCTGTATATGGTCTTACAACAGTTGTGCTAACTTCATTTGCTTTTAACATGCACTAGCTTTGTTGCTACTCTTACAATAATGAAAATCCTCGTTCGTTGCCACGGACAGCATTTTTCAAACAGTTACAAACTTTGCTACCTGCTGTTCATGACAATTCCTTTAATTCTGCTGATGTGCGCTTTATGGTTTTTTTTTCCTGCAATTATAACATTAGCCAGTGCTTTGAAATGCCATATATTCAAAGTTTAATCCATGCATACGTTGATGCAAGTGGCAATTCCCTTCCTTCTAGCCTATTTCCTGGGGTAGCCACCATTTCAGTGTCTGCAGTAACTGAGCTCCTGGTGTCCTCTCTGCTGACAGTATTTTGCTACTGTAGCTGTTTGTTGTTTGTCGGGGCTGAAGGTCTTTTGTTTCAGAGGAACTGGTAAAACATACTGGTAGTACCTATCATGTGCTTTCAGTGCCTTCCTCTTCTTGACTTTGACTCTTCATCAATCCAGTTCTGTATTGACTTTATCTAAGGGAAAAACCTCTGGCCCACTATATAGACTAAAGTTATAAGTTATGCAAGGAGTTTCTGGCATATGTAGAACTACTCCTAATCTTTCCAGTGGAAGAGGCTTAGAATTTTAGCCAAGTAATAACTCACATTAGGGATCTTATTTTTGTTCTTTTCATGACGATTTTGTTGGTTTTATGGTAGACATCTTGACAATGTGTAAATTTATCTGCTAGCGTAAATCTGCTATATAGAGGTCCATATAATTACCCTGGTTTATATTAACAAAAAATGGAAACCAACATGCTTCCAAAGAAAGTCTTTTGGATGACTGTTTATAAATGTAACTTGTGCTTTGCTACCATTTGGGTCATATTCCTTACACTTCTTTTCATATTCTGTGTTATGAGTACGCAGCAAAGATAATACCAGCTATCACATGCTCTTACCATACTCTTAATTTGTTTATTTTTGTAAAAAACTTGATCCTTTCTGACTTAATTTTTGTCAATATGTAACAGACCATCCAGTAACATTGTTGAAGTACAAACTGGAGTTGTCCTGATGATGATGATGATGAGATGATGTTTGGATCTAGAATAAATTGTTGTTCATGTTGTATTAGAGAATGAGTCAGTACTTCAGATTTGACAGGATTAATTCCCTAAGCATTTTTAGATTTTGGCTGTAAATACCTAGAAAAAAACATCTGAAAATCTTTCGTGTATGCTATCTAGCAGCAGTGGTCATGAACTATGTAGATTTATTTGTTGTGAAGTTAAAAAAAAAAAAAGGTTTTAAGCAATTCCATTTCTCCTCTCATGAAGTCCTGTTGTGAAAGAGCTTCAAGTTTTGAAGTAAGATTCAAGATTGACTAGCTAACAACTCTTTAAGTAGGTTTGCTGGAATAGGAAGTGGGTCAGAGTATACGGGTGATGTCATAACAGATATTTGATTTGAGAGAGAGATACCTTTGCCCTTGTAAACTGAGTTATCATGCTTATGTGAGCTAATACCTGATGTCATACTAAGTGGGTGTTTCAGTACTTCAGAGACTTACTGGAGTGTTTAGATCTCAAAGAACTATTTCAGACTGTATTTTTGTGCCAAAATATAAAATAATGAGCCAGGAACTAGGGAAATTAGTGAAGGTAATATTGTACTAGAATCCTGCCTGCTGGAACCCAACAGAGGTGGGGTCTTGCACAGGGTTTTCCTCCAGGAATTTTACATCTAATATGCCTATCAAAGGAATCGTCACTTTGAGAAAAAACAAGAAAATAGCTCCTTCAGTTTTTTCATGCCGCTTGCAGTCATACAAAAGAAACTAATCAAAATGAAAGGGTAAATATTCTGTAATCAGCATCACATGATGACACGATGTATTTCAGCAGAATCACACTTGACCTATAAAGAATTCTATAAAGAGTGCCTGAAAAATGTTAGTGGATGTTCTGTAACAGAAAAAGCAAAGTTCATGAAAGGTTTGTACAAACAGATTGGACATAGAAAACAAGAGAACAACTGCTTCGTTGTGGAGGCCATCTGAATCTGAATCTGTCTGGCTTTCAGAAACCTTGGGTGACTCTGTGCAACAGTAGTAATGTTGAGTAAATTGATGCTTTTTTTTTCTCTTTCTTTTTGGTCCTTTAATAATTTTTATAGTTAAATTAATATTCTGAGTCTGAATAAGATAGTGTTATTGTCAGGACCCCGAGGGCACTAATGGGCCTGATGGCCCTACCACCCGTACCTGGTGCCTCTATCCATACCCACTGCCTTTGGGCCCAGGGGCTTCATTTCAGCCCTGCATTTAGTGAGAGGAGTACTGAATTAGTCATCTCTTTTCAGGAGGACCTAAACTGTTATATGAAATAAAATGAAGCTAAATGAAAGTGTCCACCCATCTTCAAAACAATCATCTTTGCTTAACGTTTGGGAATTTGTGAAGTTTTTACCATCCCAGCTTCACAGAATCGTAGAATTATAGAATGTCTCAAGTTGGAAGGAATACAAAAGGATCGTGACGTCCAACCCCTTGCTTCTCACAGGACTACCTAAAATACAGAATACAGCTTCACTGTATGCTCAGCTATACTACTGCAATTCAGATACTATAGCTGTATGGGGTTCAGTTTCCAATATTCTTTGCTCCTTTGTAGATGACTGGTGTTTCTGGTCAGAGGATCATGATTTTTTTCAAGTGTAGTAATGAGGGTAGTTTGGGTAGATATCATGAAGCGTTACCTGAATTTCATTGGGAGTTTTTCATTAAGTACTTCAGCTCAGACAAAGTAAAGATGTAATCATTAACTGCCTGTGCACCACTACCAAAATTTTCTCAGTGACAATCTTGTTTTCCTTATATCAGAGGGTCTTTGCAACTTTGATATAAAGCATTTTGGAGTGCGCCATAAATACTAATGACTCTTTGATTACCTTATTTCTTTACCCATGCCACTGGACAGGTGAACAAAAGCTCAAGGCAAAACTTAGGAGCAGAGTGCCCCACAACAGATGCATACAAAGGAGAAGGTTTTGTTTTTCCAAAACAGTGAGAAATGAGCAGGCAGCAAGAAATAAAAAAGCTTTACTGGATTTCTCTGGAGTTTTAACATGTGTTGGCAACTTTTTTAAAAATCAGGAAAGGTTGGCTTATGTCAGGTGTCCTCAACACGAGAGCAGAATTTAAGTATCCTGGCTCCTGCTATTTGCTCTGACTACTACATGACACTTCCTTTGGAAATTTTCCTGCTGAAATAAACCTGAAAGTTATTTCAATATTGCCAGATGTATCCAGGAGTTTTTGTTCAACCTCATAATAAAAGTGAAAGACAAAAAAAAAAAAAAAAGGCCTCTGTTGCCCTATTGCTATTTTTATCAGTGCATGCATCAGCACAAGGCATTGATTCAATACAGAAGATTTTTCTAATTTGCTTCATACGTAGTTGCCATCAAGAGACCCTTATTTAGAGTGCGAGGATGCGCTGAAAACTTTCTTTCACTGTCCAGACTGGTTCACTGACTGAAGTTAGATGCTGCTACAGTTTATCATCTTTACTAATCGGACTAAGATTGGAATTCATGTGACTTTCCTTAACTTTATGAATGGTCATAAGGTTCTAAACTAACATTTCAACACTGCTGACTTCCCAAACAGGGACTGTGAGTTGAAATTTTGACATTTATAAAAAAATTGTTCAAAAACAATTCAGAAGCATCATAATAAATCCTTAAGAAGTAGGAAGGAACAAAACTACTATTCCAAGGAATTTTTTATATGCCCCTGGTAATGTGTCAGGTATAGCACTTATTTCTGCAGCCCTTTTGCATAGTATTATATTTTCCTATCCCAGTAAGGACTATTTCTTTAAGTGTGTTCCACTGTACTGCACACTTTTTGGCATATGGGTTTTGATTTGTCATTTAAACTTTAGTGCATTTCATTCATTATACTGCTAATATTATGAAACACGTCATTATACTCATACTAAATGTCACAGCTCTGCGAGATCAAATCTCACCAGTCTTGTGCCTGAAAATCAGTTTTGAGCTAAACGAACATGAAGAGTATTTCTCCTACCTCCATGCACTTCCACTGACTGCCACAAAAGATGCTAATATGGTTCTGCTCTTTTTTCCATTCTTTAATTTGTGGGAAAAATTTCACATTTTGTTTCTACATTTGCCTGCTGGAATCTTTTCTGTGGCATACAGCTCAGGAAATCATGTGTCACTGCCATGCGTCTTTGAATTCCTGTCTGTTTGAGAAAAAAACAAAGCATCTTCTTAATTTCTGAATTTCACCTCTCTACAGGATTTTCCATAATTGACATGTAAATATTTATGTATAATTTTAATGAATACTGAAGTGAACATTTAAACTTTTCATAGTATTGTTGTGAAGGAAAGTTTTGCTATAACACTAGTTTGTTTTCTATTGAACACACTTGAAGGATTGATTATAATTATTGTATTTTAATTATTTATTTTTGAATAGTGTCTTTAAAAAACACAACTTTTTGTCCATTCTACACTTACAATCTCATTCCAGAATATAGTCATGTTGCCAGTGACTTATGAGTGTTGTTATTGATGATACATACTTAGAATCATGTTAATAGCATGATGTTGCCAACACACTGTCTATTGCTACATTAAAGAGAAGCTGGTATTCCTATGTTATCTACTCTTACCTGTTAGGATGAGGAGTGTGGATTTTTTTAAACGATATTTTATGAAGAATGCTATGTTTTGTGGTTATACCTATATTGTAGTGGTTGTAGCTTATGTTTCCTGAACTAGCTTTACTTTATCTCCTGGGATAAGCACAACAGTACAGTGTAGAGCAGCTGGATGCTCAGTGTGATCCAGCCACGCAAATTTCTACTCAATATGTCAAATGTTTCTTACAGCCCAAGCTTAGATCTATGCTCTTGCTGGCTCATGCACATATACGAGCAGAACTGATACCCACCCAGGTGAAGGTGGGCCACCTGGCCTTTGGGGGCCTTTCATGAACATTTCAGAGCCTTTCAGGGTCTTTCTCCACCATGTGCCTAGCAATACATGCAAAGAGTGGGTTGTTGGCCGCTCGAAAGAATTCACAGAGTTTAACCTGAGAATCCTCTAACAACAACAACAACAACTGAGAAAGTGATGTCTATGAACTGGCCTATGTATCTGAAAGAGGAAGGATGGATTCACTATTTTATAGCTAGCATCAGAATAACATTGAGTTTGAAATTATTAAACTTCTTGAAAGACATTGACATTTAAAAAAAAATACCTCTGAAGAGGGTTTTTTTTTGGGGGTGGAGTGGTTCTCCCTTTTCACTGCAGTCTGCAGTCCTACAGGTTTCTGTAAGAGGAAATAACAGCAGAAACTCACAGCCAAACCAAGTAATAAATCTGAGAAAAACAAATAAGTAAATGGAGAAAGGGAGGAAGATGAAACATACAGTCTCTCCTTCAAACAAGTGAAAGATTGACAGTCCTGTTTTAAGTATCTGAAGCAAGTATAGTTCCAGATAGAAAGAGATGGAAAAGTCAAAGAAGGAGAAAGCTCATGTGGCATTTCAACCTGTCAGCTTCCATCAACTAGAGACCATCTCAGATTTCAGCCTTCATCCTAGGAAATCTTTCCGGAGAGCTGGAAGGCTCATTCCACTTCCCTGTGGTTAAATCTTAGGAAGGAGCATGAACAGATCAAAATGCTGAGAGATCATGTTGGCTGTCCCTTTTGGGTCAATTCTTCCCTCTGTCTGTGCAGGTGGATGGCTGCTGTTTGCTTTGCACCATAAGCTGGTGGAATGAGTGCCAGTGTGGAAGGAGTTGAACCTCTTACATTGACCATCAGGTGGACAGAGAAACCTTAGCAGGTTTCATTTTTAACTGTTGCCCCATTGCTTAGCCTGGTCTATAGGAAGGATACAAGTGCTGGAACAGAAAGGCAGGACGTAAACCTCTCTGTGTATAGTATGTTAGGGTGGACCTTGTCAGACCTGCAGCACATGGCTTGGCCATGCATCTTTTACAGGGTGGAGTCCTGAGAAATAAGACTTTTTATATGTAGTGTTGTTTTAAGTTGTCTTTCTTAAGATGTATGTAAACACTACTTTAGGATAAGAATGCAAGGTATTTCAAATGTTTGTGGAAAATATTGCAATTGAATTTATTTCAGTATTTCTGACATCCTTGCAAGCAATACTGAGCAGGTCCTTGCACAGGCAAGTCTAGAGAAAACATGTTGTCTAACCAGAACAGACTCTCCTTCTGCAGACAGCTCCTGGAGTCATGATTACTTCCTGTGTTTCAGTTTTCAGTAAACTGCATGAGTTGAAGGTGCTCAACCCTACTCAGGGTTATGGCGAGTAACTGAAGAAGTAATCTGAAGATGCATGTCGCTATATCCACCCCATAATTAATAACATTCAAATGACCTCACTCACTTCCTTTAATGAATGATTTAACATCCCAAGCACTTGCAACTATTTAGCATTTGAAATGTGTTAATGTTCTGAACATTTAATGGGAGAAGAATATTTGAATAATTTACCATAAATATTTTTCAAATATTTTATTGTTGTTACCACATCTGGCACGGCCCACTTGCTTCATTATGTTGCCTAAAAATGCAGCTGCATATCACAAACAAAAAAGGATTAAAGCCAGAGTAACACATTTCTGGATTTACATATAATTTGTTTCATTTGCTGTCAATTACCACTCAGCTGATATGCCTTTTGGGAAAGGTGTACAGTTTCCTTTTAAACTAACATGCAGACTAAAGTATTAGAAGTTATTTAGTTGGCATCCAGACACTGCGGTACTGTATGTCTGAAAAATAATCAGCCAACTACTGATGAAACCTGTAGAACCTCCTGCATGTTAAATCTTAGTTCCTGTTTCCCATGAATGCAAAAGTAAACTAAAAATTTTTCAAATCAGATTGGTTTTTACTCTTTAACATGGTGTCTGAAGAGCTACTGACAGAAGCCTTGGCCTTTCACAAAAAATGCTTCATCAGAGACCTGGAAAATTCAAGCCTAGTGTCACAAGGGTGACATGGTAGATCTAAGTCCTATTATAGCAGATAGAAAATGAAATGATCTCACATATAACTGGATTTTTTAACAAATGAAAGAATGAGAAAATACATATTCATACAAGGGGAAAATAGTTACACTCTTCAGACACACAAAATGGAAGATATCTCTATAGCTTTTGACACTGTGAAGGTAATCTCATACTTATGCAATGTAGCATTCAACCTCAGTGCAAGAGAAAATTGAGGAATTCAATTATTTTTAATAATTCCTAAGTTATTCAGTTCATTAGGTCAACACATATAGCTCCTTAAAGAAAGAAAAAAAATGTCTATAGTTCCTTAAAGACAGGAAAAGAATATGGAAATGAATTGATATTCTGGAAAAAGCTGAACTTTAGCATGTTTTGGTAAAAGAATTCTGTGGGTCCTTTCAGGGAAAATTTATGGCACAGACACACAGTGTCATTAGAGTATGCCTAGGGTGAGGGTGGAAGGATGCTTCATGGTAATTTTTGTTTCAGGAATATTTCTGTTTTAAATGGTACCTGGGTGCTTAAAATTGAGAGTATACTGACAAAAGATTAACTGTATAATGGAAATTAAGTGTTTTAATGTGCTTTCTTAATTTACTACCACTTCTTTCTTTAGCTAATGAGTGGGTGTATGAGGGAACGTTGGACAGAAGAAGGGAGACAATGCAAAACTGTGTAATTTCCAAATATTTTAGGGCCATTTTAGGTGGCCAGTCTGCCCTCTTACATGCCAGATGTGGTGGGTTGACCCTGGCCAGATGCCAGGTGCCCACCAAAGCCACTCTATCACTCCCCTCCTCAATGGGACAGGGGAGAGAAAATATAATGAAAGGCTCGTGGGTTGAGATAAGGACAAGGAGACATCACTCAGCAATTACTGTCACAGGCAAAACAGACTCAACAAGGGGCAATTAGTTTAATTTATTGTGAATTAAATGAGAGTAAGATAATGAGAAATAAATATAAATCTTTAAACCCCTCCCTTCTTCCCAGGCTGAACTTCACTTGCTATTTCTCTACCTCCTCCCTCCTCAGCGGCACAGGGAGACAGGGAATAGGGGTTGCGGTCAGTTCATCACATGTTGTCTCTGCCGCTCCTTCCTTCTCAGGGGAGGGCTCCTCACACTCTTCCCCTGCTCCAGCATGGGGTCCCTCCCACGAGAGACAGTCCTCCACAAACTTCTCCAATGTGAGTCCTTCCCACAGGCTGCAGTTCTTCACAAACTGCTCCAGAGTGGGTCCCTTCCATGGGGTGCAGTCCTTCAGGAACAGACTGCTCCAGTGTGGGTCCCCCATGGGGTCACAAGTCCTGCCAGCAAATCTGCTCCAGCGTGGGCTCCTCTCGCCATGGGGCCACAGGTCCTGCGAGGAGCCTGTTCCAGGGTGGGCTTCCCATGGGGTTACAGCTTTTTTTGGGCATCCACCTGCTCTGGTGTAGGGTCCTCCACGGGCTGCAGGTGGATATCTGCTCCACCGCTAACCTCCATGGGCTGCAGGGGCAGAGCCTGCCTCACCATGGTCTTCACCAGGGGCTGCAGGGGAATCTCTGCTCTGGCACCTGGAGCACCTCCTCCCCCTCCTTCTTCACTGACCCTGTTGTCTGCAGAGTTGTTCCTCTCACATAGTCTCCCTTCTCTGTTCTAGCAGCTGTTCTGCTGCAGGTTTTTCCCCCCCCCCCTTCTTAAATATGTTATCCCAGAGGTGCTACCACCATCACTGATAGGCTCAGCCTTGGCCAGGGACAGGTTTGTCTTGGAGCTGGCTGACATTGGCTCTATTGGACATGGGGGAAGCTTCTAGCAGCTTCTAACAGACAGCACCCCTGTAGTTTCTGCACTACCAAAACCTTGCCATACAAACCCGATATACCAGGCCATAAAATTCCATCTATTGATTACATCCAGACCAACAATGAATGAATGAGAACATTTTTCTTGTTTCCTGGTATTCTTCAGAAAAGAATCCAACTTTGCTTGAAAGTCCTCAGCTATGACAAGTTTATTATAGTCAGTTAATAAGCTCTTCCAGGATCTAGAATGGAAATTCAGTTCCATTTTGCAAAGCATTGACTTCAGCTACTCTTTGTTGAAAGGCTTTTGGTGTTCGGCAGACTGGAGAGTCGTTACATATTAACGTAGTCATCAGAATGCATGGTCTGCCATGATAAAGATGTTTTTCCCTAAAGACTTTCCCTGGTGGAACAGGCCAGTGCTAATGTGGAATGATTTAGCAATGTTGAAAGAGGTAAAAGAGAAAAGAATCCTGAACTTTGCCTCCTGCTACTTCCTTCCATTCCAGATGGTGAAATAACAGAAAACCAAACAAGAATCTTACCTCTTTAGGGAGGGAATAGATTTTAATGACTTGAGTGTCATAAAATACAGGATTTTTCCTCTTTACATGTTTGACAACAGCACTGTGATTTATGCATTTTCACTCATGGGTGAATATGTAGGTCTATCATGCAACAAAAGTGCCCTGATCTTCCACACAAAATAAGCATACTTCTGCATAATCACAAATGTAAATAGAGATGAAAATTAGTATCAGAATCTAGCACAGAATTAGGACATTGTGGGCAGGAAAGAAAGGATTTTTCATCCTTCTCTGTTGAGGTGGGTCAATGAACTCAGAGCTGAACTTTGGCAAAAATAATTTAAAAAAAATCTTTTGTCTATGATAATTGCCTTAGAACATTTCTTCTCCAACAGGTAAACCCAAACTAATTAGAATAAATCAAATTTGGGTACTTTGTCACAATGAGATAAGATATCAGGCCTGAAGGTAAGATTTAAAAGGTTTGGGTTTTTTTTTTTCAGACTTCATCTTATAAATCTGTCAGAAGGGTTAGTTTTAATTTTGAGCCATTTCCTTATGTAAGTTTTTGTCTTATGTCATATTCAGGTGTATCCCAAAGATTCTTATTAAAGGGAGAGAAAATTAATATTCTATCATCAGATAGCTGCTTTCTCAATATACTACATTGCACAGAAGACAAGTAAACTAGGTAGGAAACAGAAATTTTTCTCTTTGTAATATTTTAGGTGAAGTTGCAAATTGAATGAGAAGGCTAACTGCATGATTATATTCAGATGGTAAGCAAACAGACTTAAGTTCCTTTGAATTGTCTTTGAAAACTTCCTGATCTTGTTTCCCAGATCCCAAGGCAAAGATGTATGGTAGATATTCTAACAGTGTGATTTTGCTGGCAAGAAAAGCATCATAAATGCTAACAAAAGCCAGGAGTTATACTAATCATGAAGTTCCTGTACACAGTGAATCCAAGATCACTGGAGATGCTTTCAGCTTACTTTTCTGTGTGCTGAATGTGTGTAATGAAATATACAGAAAAAACCATAATCCCTCTCTAATCACTGAATTGCAACTAGACATATGAAAATTGCCAAGTGCTATAACCATAGAAGAAAGACTTTGATTTGCCTACTGGATGATATAGCTCTAGCAATGTCAACTCTCTACTTTAAACAGTAATGTACTTGGATCTAGCCAGCTGGAACATCTCTTTGAGAAGGAGTATCTACTTGGCTCTTGCACTTCTGAGTCAGTTGTTACAAATCCAGAAACTATTCACAGATTCTAAATGTTCTACTCTGGAGAAGATATTTCTTCAAAATCTTGAATAATGTTAATCTGAAAAATAAGGGAAATTCCTGCTTAAGGCTGTCATCTCATCCTTGTATTGTCATATTTTGTAGAAGTATTAGTGGAATTTGAGCAGAATGTCTGTGTATGATGCTAAGCATATCCTGTGAGATATATAATGCAGAAATAGTCCTGAAAGCCAAGAATACTCCACAGGAAATTTTATTGAGCATTTGCAGTAGACTTGAGGTTCTTCAAAGGCTCCATGTTTTGACTTATGACAGTGCCTGACAGGACAGTTTCTGAAGTACTTGAATCCACATCAGTCAAATAATTAGATGTGAGAATTCTAGCCCATGCATGTGAAATGGAGGCTAGACAATGGGTGATTTTCCCCTTCCTACTAGTAATGGCTTTAAATAGTAATTCAGGATTAAAAATAGAAACCATAGCTCAGTCTGCATCAACCAATTACTTTTATTGACGTGCTATGAATAAACATGATGTGATCCGACCCCACCATTTGCCCTGTGTATTAATTTCACTGCACCCAAGATGTCAGGGAAACATTTCCCCTGAATGTTTCATTTTCTTATGTGTGTGTGGATAAGAGGATCTCTTGAGATATAAACTGAGCTTACAGCATTATTATCTAGAAGTACTTCAGATTTTCTGGAGTTGTGGTAGTAGTTCTAGTTAAAAGAAACAGCAATTTTCAGTTGTCCTCTGCATTTTCTTGGAAAAAAAATGTTTATTTTCAAGTTGAGAATTTCTGTCTTCACTGTCTGGTTGAAGGGGAAATATTTGGAGAGTCTGAAGTTTCAAAAATTAACATCGTACTCCATCTACCATTATAATTTTTGCTGGTAAATATTTCCCACTACTTTTGTTGTTCAGCTAGAAAGCTGCATTTCTTCATCCATTGTGAGGGCAGAGTTGAGGTTAGGTCAAATGTGCGTGCGAAGTGTTTCTCAGCTGTTGTTTAAGCAAGCTTTAGCTATTTCTGCAGCTGATTTAGTGTTCCTTGATCTGTCTCATTCACTATAAATATAGTGAAGATGTAACTGTGATGAAGGCTGAAAGCAAAATATACTGACCGTAGTTACTTCTGTGCAAAAATAATGATGGGAGGCAGGAAAGGAAAGAAAGCAGGAACAATGAATTAAAGTATAAAGAACCTGATTCTTCACTTACTTATACCAGTTTGTTCCAGTAGTTTCCACCTAATTCAGTAAATTTACTTCTGATTTACAATGGGGTGTGAGAGAGCAAAAGCCATCTTCATATAATTGCAGAGAAAACTAAAAGGAGATGTGATTAATGTTCTGTACTTCTCATGGACCACAAATAAGTTAGATTAGATTACAATAGACTGGACCAAGGAAAGGTTCAGATAAAAGGCTTCTTCAGGAAACCTGGCCTCTATAGAATAATTTTTGATTTAGTAAAGAACACTCTTGCATGAGCACTGGGCCCATTTGTTGTCCACTGCAGTGCTGATAGCCAATTGCTGTCAAACAGAACAGTCCAGCACTGTGGTAACTGTTTAACATGGCAATTTTACTTTCTTCCACTTATCCATGTAGTTTTTCACTCCCAAAGCTGACTTGCTCATGTTACTATGTTTCAGCCACTAGGCAAAATTTTATTTGTTGGAAAAACACTTTTTATAACTTTGGATTGTCTGGCAATAAATACTGTAGAAAAGGGTTGAATAAAAGACACAGTGGCTATATGGAAAAAGAAAAAAAAACACAACAAATGCTTGAAAAGATCAGAAACATGTTTGAAACAGATCAGGCTCTATTATTATGAAAGCAGGTATATTCTAAGGCAGCTGACCTTTTTATACCATACGTGAGGTATTCTGAACTTACAGGGAGGGGTAAGGGCTCCTAATACGTTATTTGGTTCATTTAGTGCCACACAGTTACTGGCGTGGATCATTTTGTTTACTTCCTCTGTACCTGTTTCTAGATGGGGCATATTCCTCTTCCTTCAATGTGAACATTTTTTCTAAAACTGTTTTCACTTCTTTTTCAAGATTTTGTCCTTCATATTCATGTGACCTCTAGACCAAGACTCCTGCAATAACCATATTTATGCCTTGCAGAAACCACTTTATAACACATTCCCAAGAGAAACAACAGAATTAAGAGCCAAGTACTTCAAAATTTAGAGAGGAATTAAATTTTGATATTTCAAATGAAATTTTGCTGTTGTTATTGTCTTTTTTTTGGGGGGAGCTGGGAAAGTCATCTTTGCAAGCAATTCTTTGTCAAGTAAGAGCATCAAAAATAAAAACTGACACCAGGTAACCTCATGAGTTCAGGACCTGAAGTGTTAAAAACACCTGAACCTTTCTAAAGGTAATAAATAGGCAATACTACATTAAATCTGTCTTGAATTAGCCTTTTTCTTTCCTATTAGATTCTATAAAGACCTAAATGATTCATATTTTAGATACTTTGCATATCAAAGCTTGTTAAAATGGCAGAAAAAATTCAGAAGGAAAATATATTTTCCAAATGCCAGCTTCTTAAATACAGAAGAGGCATAAACAGTTTCATCACACAATAAATGGCAAGTGTGGGTCCTCAGTGTGCATCTCCACAAAAAAAATAAAAGATTCTCAGTAATTCTTGTTTATTTGCACTGGTTATAGAGACTAAACAATACTATTTTAAATGGTAGGGGTTGGATTCATTGTCTGTCGCACATATTAAAGCTAGGTATCTACTTAAAATTAGTCATATAGGCTGCCTGTATAGTCAGTCAATATGTAGGATTGTGATACGATATCTATAATTACATTGTGTTAATGTCAAACACCCACAGATGTGTTTGAACTATGATGGTAACTATCATGTTAGTAAAATAAAATACAGTAAATGGAAAGTAATGAGGAAAAGTTTGTGGTGTAGATATTTACTAAAGAATTGGCTTCTCTCCATGTGCAGGTTCAAAATATGTAAGTAATAGAGAAGAGTTTTGAATGTGGCATGTATGCCTTAAGCAATGACTACAGCATCTTGCTTTGTAAAGTGTGTAGAATAGGACAATTAACTGTCTTAGACAGTTAATAGTTCCTTCAGGCTCTGAATCAGCAAAATGTTTAAGAGCTGCTCGTACATTCTTACAGTTCCTGGAGTGCGTTGCTTTCTGCAGGGTTAGGAGTCACTGAAAGAAGAGGAAATGAAAGAAACTGAAATTTTGACCATAGTCACTGTTGAATGTCCACAGTTCTTGGAGGCGTTCTTCATACCATTGTAAACTTGGAGGCAAAGAGACTTGTGCAGTAACCCAGCCTCAGTCTGGTATTACACAGATAGTAGAAACTCTCTCAGTAAATATCAAACTCAAGCTATCTTTGGAAAGATGTTTAGTCGTGAGGAAAGGCTTTCAGGTGATAAAGAAATTTTCTCTTTCCTATCTAAGCCATTCCAAAGCATAAATGGGGACTTTCAAAAAATAAATGCTTTATTCTGAATTTGCTCAGCTTCAAAATACACTTCCAATATACCTTCTGCTACAAGATCAAAGCTGGTTGCTGTCAGACATCTTTTCCTGCTTGGGAATTCTTTGCAGAACTTTGCAAATTTGAGTAGAAATAAAGGGATTATGTTTATTTTCAGAAAGTGCTGATATTGGCTCTGCCTAGACTATGAAGCAAGTACTTTCTGCACTTAGGCCATGTTCCAAATACAAATAGAAAATGAAAGTTGGGTGCATAGCCTAAGAGAAGCCTACAGTATGCTTCAATATGTCCTCCAGACTGGATCAATAAAAACTAAGACTGCCGGGCACACTGCAAAGCATACTCACCCTGTGGAATTGCTGCAATCAATAAATCCTAAGCCTTGTATTTAGTATTCACTGGGGAGCAACAGCTTAAGAAGGCTAATTTGTTCCTTCATGGAATATTACAGTTTCATGATGAAAAAAGCCACTGGGATGTTTACTTCTGCAATCTATCAGCTTTGTTTCTGTTGAAATGCCTTTATTTTTGTTATTGAAGTGTTCCAGCTCATATATACTATGAGAACCTACCAAAACAAGTTTTGGAACAGAACTCATGTCTCTCTTCATATTTAGTATCTCTTATGTTGTCTAGACTCCAGGCAGCCTTACATCTTTAAAGCATCTGTAATCTCAGCTATAAGTTCTCTAGCTATATCTGTCTGGGGAAGATTTTGATATGTCATTGTAATTTTAAGGGATTTGATACCAATCTAATTTCAAGAGACATTTAATCTGTTTAATAGGATCTACAATTTTCTAATTATGATAAATCATGAAGAAAGATTTTCTGGAATAAAAGGTATAGATTAAATAGTTTACCAGAGGGAATACAGCTTTAAGATAGGTAGACGAAACAATAGTTTTGCCTGAAGACTGGAAGAAGAGAAACATAAATCAAAATGTCTAGAATATTAAACAGGGACTGTCTCCATATAGTGTCTTAAATCCTGATTTAGTTTTCTATGAAAGTTTCAAAATATGTTCAGAAGTAGTACCCAGTCTTGAAAATGTACATACTCTTCAGTTTTTCTGAAAATCAGTGCAAAGAAAAAGAACTGAGCACCTGGGGATGTTAGTGGTCTAAAGCATTCACCTTTTTATCCATAAATAGTCCATTGAAAGTTTATCCAAAAAAAGGAGCTGTTTTGGAAAGAAGATACACAAACAAAATTCATTTTGGTTGCCAGTAACTTTCAGGACAAATCTACAGCCTAAGCTGATTCTGTCTATACTCTTCTCTGTTGCTGGAAAAAGCAAAAAATTTGTGTTCCAGCATGGCTCCCCTTTACCCAGGAATGTCACGTAGCTACTCTATGAATTTCATTTCTTTCTGAAAGCACAAGAATGACCAGAATGTTCACCTTTATAAACCCTGTTGACCAACATTATTTACTTTCCATACCTGCACACTTTTCTAGGGACAAATAAGTTTGGATAGTAGATACTGATAACTAGTACTTTCCCTGCACGTGGCTTATTAATTTTATCTGAGTAAATCTTAAGTGTAGTATTTGCGAGTTGATGTAACAGCAGTAATATAATTTATACATGAAATGCATTAATTTTGGTCAAAGTATAGCCACGGGAAACCACAGAGTTGATTGGAATTCAGTAGTTAAAAAGAGGAAATAATTCTATTTGAGTATGGCCAGGACACAGGGACTACTGCATTATGTTTGTGAACAGAGCTATTTGAAAAATTAAATTACTCTAAATATTCATGGTCTCAATTTAATATTGCATCAAAGCATGGCAGAGAGTGGCTGATTTATCTAGCCAGAAGTACTACAGACATTGCCAAGGTTAAAAAAAATCTTTCTTATTAATTTACTAAGTGAAAAGTATGTGACTTCGATGCTAATGCAGTGCAAGTAAAAATGAAATCTGACGGTTTCCTACTGCCAAATAGACTACTCTGCAAACACTATGGAACCATCAACCAGGGTAAAAAAAATACCAGTTTCTTAACTTTAAGAAAAATACATTGACCTTGCTGAGTCTTTGTAACAATTAAATGATGTATGAAATGCTTGTAGTGCGCAGACAGAATGTACAGAATGCATCTCTCCGTTATTTGCAGTAATATTGTCCTCAGAAGTGGCTAGAAAACATATCAAGCATGGAAAAGCCAGCTAAAAGAAGGGAAGAGCTATATATATGAGGGAATTGGATTAGAAACAGCATACAACTCTTTCATTTCTTTTTTATTTCCTATCCCCCAGACTCCTGAGATGCCCAAACAAGCCAATGTAGTAAGTTTTCAGGGTCATTAAAAGGGCTTTGAAAAGTTTTGCTAAAGTAAGAAGATAAACAAGGACACCACTGTGTCTAAAATTTGCTGATGTCCTTGTTATTGTAGTCATAGAAATCTCTTTTTTCAAATAAAATCCTGACAAATTAAAATCTTTGTATTTTGTATAGAACTAGGAGCAATCAAACAAGGTGACATCAGGACGAAATAACTTGGGGGTTTCAGGAAAGGTGAGTCCAGGTAGAGAACTGTATTGGATGTATTGGAACATCAAGCTTATCGAATGAGGCAGAAATAGATAGGAGTTACCTGCTAGGTGTATATGTGGCCCCACACAGCGATGGGATTGGAAAGCTGGAGTAATCATCTGGAAAGATGATTAACAAACAAGGAATCTGGCAGCAACAGAAAAAAAATTGCATCCAGTGAGCGTAGCAAATCAAGATGTGGGCCCTGATCCGGCAATATTATGTGCATGTTTAACTATACCCTTGGGACTTGTTGGATTTATAGGAAGTACTCACATAAATAAGGTGAACCGTCTGTGGAGTTGAGGCAAAGGGCCAAAGCATCTGTCCTCAATCTTATAATACAGTGATGCAAAATAAATTACCTGAAAAATAATGGAACCTTTAATTCCAATACTCTGAGCCTTTAATTCCTCAGTGTATTATATGTGGATTCATTACAGTATATGCACTGGGTCTATTTAAACAGCTAATACAGCACGTAAAATAAACTTTTCTGATGTAGGAAATACACTCTCATCTAAGTGAAAACTGAACTCATTTTATTTCGTAATCTGGTTTATGTCTTCCACATGACCCAAGTGATTAAGGCCAAGTGGAATATATATTTTGGTAATACTTGCTGTAATAGTCATGGTTTTAGTTTGTATAAACCTGAGATGTCATTACTAATGAAGAAAAAAGGTTTTGTTTTTAAGCAGAAATTGCTCTTTTAAGTTAAGGTTGAAGAACCTGTGTAATAATTTTTGCATGATGATAATAACTAATCTTGATTTCTCTTGTTGGTCTGTAGTGTTTCATACATAAAACATTGTGGATCATATTTATGGCTGGCAAAGATTATGTAGTTTATTATAGCTTATTAGCATAGAGATAATATCTAGTATCAGATGCAAATCTACTTGAAGGTCAATTGTGGAACAAAATTTAAGGGAGGTTATCTGGGAGAAATCCATTGGTTAACTTTTGATTAATTATTTAGCAAGGATTAAAAAAAATTCTTCCTGGAAAAAAGCAAAAGGTGAATGCTAGTTAGATATGTCAGGTAGTTATGTTAATGCATTCTGTGACTGACTTTTTCAATGCAACTGACAACTACAGAAGTCAGAACAGTGGTCAGAAAAATTACATTCCTTTTCCTGGAACAGCAGCTGTAGAAATGGCTTGAGCTGCCTGGATATCTTAAAGTGGGTTAAACTCTAAAGTTTAGCAGGAGGAGTTTGAAAAATCAGCAGATCATTCCAGTGCACATGCTGTTCCATGTTGAATACAATGGAAAATTCTGGTCTAGAGAGAAAGTGGGCTTTAATGGGCTAAGCTTAATAACATTTGTTTATAATAAATCATCCCTTTTAAACAGATTTTGACAGTGTTGCTGAGAATGTAGTCTTCAATGTCCAAGTTAAACCCTTCCAATAGCATCAGAGATACAAGTATGCACATGTCAGTTGCTTTACTCTTCACAGTTTCTGGACCTCTAAGGCTTCCATTTTCTGCTGGCTTCTTTATTTTTATTATGTTTTTTGGGTGCGTTAGGCTAGAGTTATTGCTGTTATACTCCATCACCTCATTGCTCACCTCAGGCCTTTGCAATCCTTACAGTCTTTTAAAAATTTATTTCTGCTTTCATCAGGTGCTCGCTCTTCTCCACACTCTGGCATTTTAGTTAGTCAGGGATGCACACTGTAAGCCAGCTTAATAGTTTGCTGCCACAGCCTGATATTCAGAGCTTGCAAAGACATGAACTGTTTACATTCATTTTTAGCAAATGTTGATAGCTGCTCCTCTGTTAAATGGTGAGAAAATTGATGCTTTACATTTCCCTTCCTAATTTTTATCCCAAATCCCAAAGGCTCTGTTTTATGTCCTGGGTTAATAGCCCTTCAAAATTTTAAGTTAGAAATCATCTGGGCTTTTGGACAGAAACCTGGTATAATTCATTCTAAACTGATATGGCTCATGGAGTGGAATACCTGCCCTAGAAACATCCTGCAAGATAGTCTTCCTGATTCCACAACTGAGAAGGTGATATCGGTCAGCACAGAGGAACAAGTAGGAGATGGAGACTCCCATGAAGACATTTTTGAGATCTTGGGACACATCAGGTAAAATTTTAGCTTTGTGAAGATAGTGGAAAAACTCTCTGTGGCTTAGGATAGATTTGACGTGTGTCATGGATTAACTCTGGCTGGCAGCTAACCTCCACACAGCCACTTGCTCACTCTCCCTTGGTGGGATGGGGATTAGAGGGCTGAAAGTCAAAAATCTTGTGGGTTCAGATAAAGACAGTTTGAGAGGTAAAGCAAAATCTGCATGTGCAAAAAACGAAAACAAAAAATACATTCACCCATTCCCATGGGCAGGCAGGTGTTCAGCCATCACCAGGAAAGCAGGGCTCCATCAAGCGTAACAGTTACTTAGGAAGACAAATGCCATCACTCTGACTGCCCCTCCCATTCCTTCTTCTTCCCCCAGCTTTATGTGCTGAGCATGACATCATATGGTGTGGGATATCCCATTGGTCATTTGGGGTCAGCTGTCCTGGTGTTCCAGTTTCAGCTGGGATAGAGTTAATTTATTTCCATAGCTGGTATAGTGCTGTTTTGGATGTAGCATGAGAATAATGTGATAACACACTGCTGTTTTAGTTGTTGCTAAGCAGTGTTTATACTAAGTCAAGGACTTTTCAACTTCCCCTAGTCTGCCAGTGAGGAGGTGCACAAGAAGCTAGGAGGGAGAATATCCAGGACAGCTGACCCCAACTGACCAAAGGGATATTCCATACCGTATGACATCAGGCTCAATATATAAGGTGGACGGAGTTGGCCAGGGGACAGTGATTGCTGCTTGGGAACTGGCTGGGTGTTAGTTAGCAGGTGGTGAGCTAGTGCATCACTCGTTTGTCCTGGGTTTTGTTCCTCTCTCTCTCTCTGGTTGTTTTCCTTTTCTTTACAATGTATTATTATTATTATTATTATTATTATTATTATTATTATTATTATTATATTTCAGTTATTAAACTGTTCTTATCTCAACCCACACCCGTGTGTTCTTTTGATCTTCAGATTCTCTCCTGCATCTCACCAGGAGGGGGAGGGTGAGCAAGTGGCTGTGTGGTGTGACTAGAGCTAAACCACGACACCTGGGTGTGTCCCCTTCCACTGTGTTGTGCACCCCCAGCCTACTTGCTGGTGTTGCAGGGTGAGGAGCAGAAAAGGCCTTGAGGCTGTGTAAGCCCTACTTAGCAATAACTAAAACATCCCTGTATTATCAACCTCTTTTTTGGTCACAAATCCAAAACACAGCCCCATACAAACTACTGTGAAGAAAATTGACTCTGTCTCAGCCAAAATAGGTAAAACCTGTCATTAGAAGACTTAACATGCATTTTACATTAATTAGATGGAGCACATTGCAATGATGTACGATAGCCTCAGAACCATTTACTTTTCTTACATCAGTCTTGTGAGGTAGGAAATGTTCTTTTTCTTATTTAACATACTAAGAACAGAAACACCAAGTTTACTCTAACATGAAGTTCATAGCTGGTTTTGGGCAAGTCACCTGTACAGTGTTTTGCAAGGTACATTCAAAGGCTCCTTTGCTAGTGCAGGGGTCAGAAGCAGAGCACTGACTTTACTGTGGCATGCTGCTCAAGCTCATTTGACTTGAACTAGTTCCTTCAGAGTCAGATTTTTATATATAAACAAATCCTAGGCTTTTGACCAATGTCATTCACCAAGGCTCTGGCAAATCAAAATTTAGATCTATGTCCTGTCAATCTTCTCACTTATGCTTGAAAAAATTAACACTGAGTTTCTTATTTGAATATTTCACAGATTAGGTGTAATGTCTTTTTTTCCCCTCCTCTACCTAAGGCTAAGAGGAAAAGAGGGTCTTACCTCAGTAAAAGGTATTAGGCTTTTAATTTCACGCTATGAAAGAGTATCTCTGTGGGGTACTCTTTTATCAGATTCTGGGCATCTCTGAGAGACCCTGAAAATTAACATCTGAATTCCCTGAAACTTCACTGCTACTGCCAAGCAGTTTAAAAACATTGTTGATACAGAGGCTTATTAATTACTAGGATAGTCTTTGTAATTGCCTAGTCTGGAAATTGATGAACAAAGTCATTTCAGAAACCAATCAATTTGAAATCTAATTTGTTGGCGAAATGAACCATATAAACAAAATGCCACTTGCAGTTTGACTAAAATGAGATGTGCTTAACGAGCCTATCATCATCTGTGATATTCATCATGATGGATCACAGTTACATAAAATGTTATAAATCTGAACCAATGCACATAAAGCTGAAGTATAATATTGTATTCTGAAAAGAATGAAACATAAAACAGATGGCAGCCCCATGGAAACAACCTTAAATCTCACATGTTCTACCTATTGACTTTTGGGCAGATGAACTGAAACTGAGTAGGGGGAAAAAAAGAACAACAAAAAAGGCAGGTGTCCTTTCCACATTGCATTACCTTATAATCCATATTGGAAGTTGGGACTGGGGAGGCAAAGGTTCTAGATCTGAGCCACCAAACACAGGCCCATTTGGAGTAAAGCGATGAACAACTACTCCTTTGTCTTGCACAGCTCCAGACCCAATTGTTTGAGACAAAAAATAGATTATTGCAGGCACCATGGTGGAAGTTTGAGGACTTGCCGGAATGTTTTGGGTTTGGGTTTTTTTTGTTGTTGTTAGTAGTGATGAGTAAGAGTTATAAGTAAAGTTGTAAGTAAAAATGATGAGATGGATAGATGCTAAAAAGACACTCAAGGGCCTAAGGAACTGACCTGCCTGAGATAACATGAAGCCTAGTTTCTATTTCTTCAATACTTAGCTAACCAGACAGCATGTCTCCTCCCTTCTGACTCATGACCCTATCTTTCTTTGGAATGCCTAAAACAAGAAATCTGCACTTACAACTTTCCCATTTAATATCAGATGATTGGATGTTTCCCAGCAGTCCCTTTAGAGAGAGTTATTTATTAAAAAGTATCTGGAGGACTAGGAAAAAAGGGGATTTGCTTGAATGTGAAAATGTTCTCTTGTAAATAGTGAGGGAACAAAGCCCTGCATATGAAGAAACTTTTAAACTTTGAATGGAGCTCTACTGCAAAGTCTTACTGTTAAAGAAGAGGGAAGAAAGTATTCAAAAAGATGGAAGGAAATAGAGAAGAGGAGATCAAATATATTTGCTATATATTCATTGTCTTCTATGACAGATATTTATATGTGGATGCTTATATATTTATGGATGCATTCCTATATATGTGTATATGTGTGTTACATGTGTGTAGACATACCTGCATACGCGTAGAAATGTCTACATACTTATACACGTGTGCATGTGTTGAAACAGAGAAAGGTGAGACTACTCTACTGCAGCTTTTTGTTCTGTGGAAAGATACAATCTCCTGGTGTACAAACTAAAAATAAAACATATGCAATGTTGATGAAACTCAATTGCTGGGTAAAAAAAAGTTCTTAAAGTTAATGTGTTCAAAAGAGAAAAGCACTGATTTTTTGAGAGATTTTCATACTCCCCCTCCCATCCCACTTTTTTTTTTCCTTATTATAGGATATTGAAGCAAAGGGAATCATCTTAGGTAGGAGACTGGATTGTGCTCTCACTTACAACAATATAAATTCATTGGTTTTAGTTCAATTATTCCAGATCAACAACAGAAAGCAGAATCAATCCCCTAATCACTGAAGTGTTACCTGATGGTTTTTAAGATGTGAAAAGTCTATTGATCTCTGCTGTCAGAGGACAGTATCCCAAAGTAGTGTGTGTATGTAAGTGAGAGAGAGAGGACAGCAAATTAAAAGCAGTATTGCAAAAATATCTTTCCTTTTGCCCAGGCAGATGTTTTTCGAGGAGAAAATAAATACAAAAAAAATATATATATTAAAAAAAAGAGGGGGGGGGGAACATACTGAGCAATATGTGGATTAACACAGTAAGGAAGGAACAAGTCCCATCATCAGATTAGCTCTGGCAGAAAGCTGCAGGAGTGATGGCATCCTGTCTTTGGTACCTGAGCTAGCCAAGGGGCCCTGGAGGTATCTTATCCCATTTGGAGCAACATGGAATGGACGCTGCTTGAGTCTGTCCACTTAGGACATGGATTTGATGGAGGTCTTGCTGAACTTCCCAAGCCCTGGCAGCTGAGGCCAATTAGGATCTTTTAATATAGATAGTCCTTAGGTAACACACTGTGTGGGGACTGCAGCAGGGCATTTGTAGGTGATCCATGAACACACAAACCTCTGTTGTGTCCTGGTGGAAGAAAGTATTAGTTTTCTAACATCCAAGTGACACTGCCAGCCTTATTTATATAGCCAGATTTATTTTCAGGAAGTAGTGTGATTAGCTCAGATCCCTCTTTAATTTGAAGAAGAGTTCTTGAGGAGATATCTTTTAAATTGTTTAATTGATTAGCTTTTCATAAAAAACCTGAGCTTTGTAAATTTAATGAAATCAATGTGCAGCTATAATTATTTTTTTCAAAAATTGTTTTTTCTAAGCAGAAGTAAAGAAATTTCTAAAAATCATTATGACTAATATTCCAGTAAGGGCTCCTCTGACATGTAACACTCTTTGAAATAGACCTGTGTATCTCTTGGCTACTTTACCATCTAGCACAGTACTAGGAAAAGGTATGCCTTTATTTTGCTTAGGATTTCTGCCTCACATCTTTTGAAATGGACTCAGAGGCCAGAGAGAAATTTGTTTTCCAAAGGAAAAAACTAATAAGAATGTAACACTCTGCCTAGTAGGGTTGAAGCCAAAGAAGATGCTACTTGAAAAGCTGAATTAACATCATCTTGAATAGGAAAGTTTAAAAGTGAGTTGACAAAAATAACTTGTCTTTAAAGCTGTGATCCTTCACTATCACATCTCTAAGATCTGTGCGTTTTCTGCAGATGCAGCTACCTTCTCAGCTGCAAATCCTCAAGGAAGCTGGCAGGCAGCTGGGGGCTCTGTTGACCCCCAACCATAAATAAGTAGAGTTTGCATGGTTTCAGCAGTATTGTCTCTTTGTTGTGTTTATTGCATACTGAAGGAGCACTGCTTGGTTTACCCTGCAAATGCTAAATGGCAAAACCAAGAACTCAATACTACTGTATTTCTGTATTTTCTGCTGAACAGTGGAGCAGAATTGATCATTTGGTATTCCTCAAATGATTCTATGCAGGGAAGACTAAATAAAGGAATCTTCTGTCTTAAGAATAGGAATTTAATTAGAGTTACTGCCTGTACCTAGCCTTCTTGAGCAAGTTCTCTAATTTTCAAGTAATAAATATGCTGAAATGATTTCTTGCATGGGTTGGTTCATAATTATAACAACTATGGGAATAAACAGTTCAGTTTAATTTATGCTAAAGGCAAGGGCATCAGTGGCAGATAGGCAGATATCAGAAATACACCATCAGTCTGGTATAGACAATTAATGCTGCTTCTAAAGTACACGAAAGCAATTTATGTGCATTAGTCCATCCTTTCCTAATTTAAGGTTTATGATCCTTGTAATATCAAGATATATGAATTTCAAGGATTATGCATGTCCTTGGATCAAATTTCTCAATAGTCAATGAACTGTAACAATTAATTATAATAAATAATGCAAGTAGAATTCATGACAAAAGGCTGGGTCAGTAACTTAAAAAATGGACAAGGCTTCTACTCAGCTTATTTAATATGCAGAAATATAAGAACAAGGAATTTACTACAAAGAATTATAGGTCTACCTGGCATGAGTATGAGGAAAGGAAACATATTTTCACAATGTCCTTCCTTAGATATTGACAAGGTTTTACAACTTGTCTGAGATAATTCTGTTCTTTGACTAGAATCTCATGCATCAAATGATGGCATAACCTTTGCTTTGCTGCTTGGTAGTACTGGCTATGAAGTGAACTTTAGTATCTCTTTGCAGTGCATGAGCTGTGTAAGCCCTAAGGTTCAGTTACCGTAGTCATTTAGCTTGCATTCAGATCATGATCACAGAATCACAGAATCACAGGTTGGAAGGGACCTCAGGGATCATCTAGTCCAACCTTTCTGGGAAGAGGACAGCCTAGACAAGATGTTAAGAATGCTTTAAAACACCTGTTAATTCATCACAATCATGGATGCCTTTTTATTGTTTTATTTATTTTCTAGTAGTTCTAAGCAGCCTCAACAAGATTAATATTCTGTGATTTCTTCCTTTTAACTGAGGCAGTCATGAACCACATCCTTACACCAGGGATAATTCATTTAGAAGCAAAATCAACTAGTAGAGTAATACAAAAGTATTATGTCACTTTCCTTCTCCAAGCGCTATGCTCTGAAGTGTTGACAGTGGAAACCTTTGCAGTAAGACTAAATCCCATGGAAGCCTTTGTGCTCTGACAGTGTTAGAGAGACTTGGATGCCTCAGTGAAATTTATCTCCTTTTTAATGGAGAAGGTTTATTATCCTGTGGGGTCCTGGAAACAAGGCTCGTTCTGGAGACAAGACTTCTCTCATGCAGAAGTGCTGTGTGACAGGTGGAATTTCCATCTAGCACCTGGAATTTGTAGGTCCTAATTCTGGCTTATTTTCTGTTTTATCTCTGGACACTAAAACTGGCTAAATCGTGGTTATTTCTCTGCTCCTCTCCGTGTCGCTTGTTTAATGGATATTATGCTACTCCCAGTTTTGATGCTCTGGCTATTCATGACAATGAATGTTTGTATGGAGTTTTGTTATCTAGGAATGCGAAACCTTCTGTATTATTTCACTGAAGAACATCACCAACACGTTCCTAATCCATACAGAAAGACATTATACTTAATGCTTTTAAACCTGGCAATATAATGTCTATGCATAAATGTTTTAAGTAAAAATAAAATAAAACTTGGGAGTTTTGTCTAAAGACATATATTAACCTTCTGGGACTGATATTCCAGGCTTCGTCTGCAAAACAGCAGTCTATTGATCTTGAGTTCCTTCTTGAAATCTGATTTTTCACTTGCCAGAACAGAGCCACTGTTCTGTTTTATTTATACACTCCAGGGAAGGCCACAAAAATATAACTGGAGGGAAAAAAAAATGGGAAAACATTTCTACTTGCAAGTCACATTTGGTTCACTTTCTCCCTGCTCAGGTGCAAATTGGTGCCTATATTTTTTTATTGAAAGTAAAAGCAACATATTACTGTGCTTTGAAATTTTGATTTCAAAGTAAGATTTCTGGGTGTCTTCTGTAAACATGCATATATAGATATGATACTTCCTAAACTGCAAAATATGAAATTGAATTTCCAGACTGTGCTTGTGTAGATAAAAGAGTAGCCACAAATGACCTCAGCTTAAAGCTGTTCAAATCTATAACTTTGGTATGAACAAACAAAAAATGTCTTAGGTTGCAGGCTTGTGAGGCACATGTCTAAGGAAATCTATCTGTGTTGTCTTCAGTTCACAGCCAATCTATTCTTTACCTGTTGCCTAAACCTGTTCTGGATTAATGAAATATTTGGGAGTTGGATAAGTTAATTCCTTTGAGGGTCTTTCAGCATTCATCATAACATAACACACAAATTTGTATGGACTTTTAAGCATCAATAAGCTCCATAAGACAGAATCATAGAATGATTTGGGTCAGAATGGACCTTAAAAACATCCTGTTCCAACCCCCCCCACCATGGGCAGGGACACCTTCCACTAGGCCAGGTTGCTCAAAGCCCCATCAACCTAGCCTTGAACATTTGCAGGGATGGGGCAGCCACAACTTCTCTGGGCAACCTGTTCCAGTGCTTCACCACCCTCAGAGTGAAGAATTTCTTCCTTATATCTCATCTAAATCTACCCTCTTTCAGTTTAAAGCCATTACCCCTTGTCCTATCACTACATGCCCTTGTAAAAATTCCCTCTCCAGCTTTCTTGTAGGCCCCCTTCAGGTACTGGAAGGCCGCAATAAGGTCTCCCCAGAGCCTTTCTCTCCTCCAGGCTGATAAACCCCAGCTCTCTCAGCCTGTCCTTGTAGGAGAGGTGCTCCAGCCCTTTGATCATCTTCATGGTCCTCCTCTGGACTTGCTCCAACAGGTGCATCTCCTTATGTTGGCGGCTCCAAAGCTGGATGCAATACTCCAGGTGGGATCTCATGAGAGTAGAGCAGAGGGGGAGAATCACCTCCCCCAGCCTGCTGGCCACGCTGTTTTTCATGCAGCCCAGGATACGGTTGGCCTTCTGGGCTGCAAGCGCACATTGGCAGGTCATGTTGAGCTTCTCATCAACCAACACCTCCAAGTCCTTCTCCTCAGGGCTGCTTTCATTCCATTATCCACCCAGCCTGTATTTGGGCTTGGGATTGACTGGACCCATGTGCAGGACCTTGCACTTGGCCTTGTTGAACTTCAAGAGGTTCACATGGCACCCCCTCTCAAGCCTGTCAAGGCCTCTCTGGATGGCATCCCTTCCCTCCAGTGCATCGGCTGCACCACACAGCTTGGTGTCATTGGCAAACTTGCTGAGGGTGCACTCAATCCCACTGTATGTCACCAACAAAGGTGTTAAACAATGCCGGCCCCAATACCAACCACTGAGGAACGCCACTTGTCACTGGACATCAAGCCATTGATTACAAAACTTTGAGTGTGACCATCCAGCCAATTCCTTATCCACCAAGTGGTCCATTCATCAAATCCGTGTCTTTCCAATTTAGAGACAAGGATGTCATGTTAGACAGTGTCAGATGCTTTGCACAAGATAGTACGGTGAGAAAAAAAAAAAAGGTAGCTGGTAAGTATTCCTTGAAATTATTTGTTCTTTTAGGTCTATTTTGAAAGGGTTTTAAAAGAACATTCAGCATTCTGAAGAAAAGTGTTCACATTTTGCAAACTTTGTATTCACATTTTATGCATGCACAAACATATGCACCTACATCTATGTGTGTGTGTGTGTATAGATATATACATATGTGTATATAAATTATTTGCTCAAGCCCAGAGATTGACTCAGTAACAAAGCCAGGAAAATAACTGATGTCTCCTAATTTTAATGGCACTTCTCTCTTCAGTGAACTACACATAATAACCTCTGGCTTGGCTTCAATTTTTGACATTGAGCAGACAGCATTGAACAAGATTACTCAGTCTAAATTAGATCTGATTCCCTAACATGTCCTGTCATTAGATACTATTGCATAAATGGCCAGTTGCACTTTTACCCACAAAGATGATTCAAAGTGTACAGATATTAAATGCTCGTGAACATTTCATAACGGAGAGAAGAAACAAGTCTTGTATTAAAAAACATATTGTAGTAAAGAGGTGATTTTTTTTTAACTAGTTCTCTATTCCAGGATGTTTCTGGCTTGCTTTAATATAATGCAGAGTATAGATTCAATGTTTTTGCTCATAGATTCTGCTAGCTCTCCATTTTCTTTCAAAACATGTTCCAGGGTTTCTGAAGTGGTTTGCCTGATGTTATTTTGAAATCTGTTCTTCACCCAAATGCAATGTCTAAAGCATGTAAGTGAATACCTTTACTCTAATAGGCACATTTAGCAGATAATAGGCTTGACATGATGTCCTTAAGTAGAAGATGTTTGGAGTTGGTTATTCAACAACATGACCTCATAAGACACAATCTAAAAGCACCATTTTTACCCCAGTTGAGCATGCATTCATAATTTAGCTTGTTTTTTGTACAAATGCTAATGCTAGTCTTTAATAATCTGACACGGTAAGAATATTTAGTCTCTGAATTGCTCTGCATATATATTGCAGCTAACCCCGAGTTTAAGTTGCTTGGAATTTATGATAACCTGGAAGCTGTTTTATAAATATTAGTTTTAGAAAATTGATTTTCCACAAAGTGTTTTATAACTATGTTGCATTATCGATCACTTTTCACTAACATGTAAACAAGCAAGATTTTGCTTTTCCCAGTTTATTCATTATTTTGAGTTCAGCTTACAGGTAGAAATTTTTGCCACTTCACTCAATGCCAGTACAGGCTTTTTATTGAATGGTTTGTCTATCCACATGTGAAATTGATGAGATATCTATCACAGCCTGTAGAAGACTAGGCTATACTGTAATCAAAGCTTGTTATTTCAGTGTTTGTCTTAACATGCAGTTGAAATAATCATTTGGTTAAATTCTTTGCCTTTCTTAAATGGGATTTTGTTTTTAAAGAAGCCTGGAATTTGTGTCCTTGTCCTAGGCACGTAGTAATTACACCATGTGCAGAAGATATCTAAATCTGCTTATTCTCAGCCAGCCTGAGTGATGATGGCAGAGTAGCTATGCAGATATTGAATAATTACCCAAAGGTCATGGGCAGGATTGTGCAGCCTGTTTTGAAGCCTATGCCACTTTGTTATCATGATGCCATTATTAGATATAACTGGTCATAATCTATGGTAGAAAAGCAGAGAAATGTTTGCAGTCACCAGTTTTTCTTTATGTGTGTGAGTCTGTGGATGTAAATCCAGATCTATCTAGTAGATCATATTTATTTAGTGAGAAAAAATAGTCCTAGCTTTTTACTGTTTACCACTTCTGATCACAGATAAAGGTATAAAAAAAAATGAAATTAAGTCTATCTGGGCTTTCTTTTCAGTTTCTTTTAATGTCAGTTTAAAGCACAGGGTAAGTTCTTCCTTAACAATTACATTAAAAGCAATGAGAAAACAATGAAAATAGAAAGATTCAAGAACAGCATCTACCTTTCAGAAAATTGATCGTTTCACCTGGTATGTGAGGAGGAATTGGCTGAAAGAAATGGTGTTTGGTGGGTTGAAAAAGCATTGCTGAACATGAAGTGATCAGATTTTCAAATTAATAATGAGGACACATGCCAAGAGTGGACTTTGTCTGTGGTGTAGGGTTTATTTGGAGGTAGATAGAAAGGCTCATGTGGAGGGGTATAAGAAGCTGAGTTATGAGATGAAGAATGAAAGGATTTCTCTCATCACCTTCCTGAACCAAGTCCTCATTCCTTTTCAGCTTCCTGCCTTTTTAATATAGAAACTAAATTATTTTAAAGAAAGGGATGAACATGTGATTTGTCTTCTGGTTTCCTTTGTTATCTTCTATTTATATGGTTTGTATTACTGTAGTACTTCATAGTTCAAGACCTTTGTTATTATTTTTATTTGAGCCCCATTGGTTTTTGTGTTTTAAAGGCTTTTATTCCAGTTACTTTGAATTCCCTCTCTTTCCTTTCCCAAGTTTTCCATCAAAACCTTCCTAGTAGGTTTGTTTCTTTGTCCTTTTTCCTCAGAGTGTTCCTTAATTGTTCTTTGCTTCTCTCCTTCAGCTTAGCTATGATTGTTCATTCCTCACCCACCCACTTACTTGCTTTACTTTTCTCCTCATTTTAACAATCACCCATGTAAGTGGTTCTATTTCATTCACCATTCTGTCTCTTTCCTGTTCAACTTAGTCACCCACTAATTCATGCCTTATTCTGCCTCACAATTTCAGTTGCTCATTCACTCAATTTTAGGAATCTGGGAGAAATGCAAAGAGAGTAAATGTAGAAAGGAGACATGAAGAGGGACAAGAAAGACAGGCTGTGAAAAGGGTTTATGCGAACTGCTGAGAAAGAGGCAGTCAAAGAGACAGAAAAGGAAATCTGCCGGAGTAAGAAATTTCTGGGGTGTCAGGAAAGCAGTTACACTGGGAAAAGAGTGTCTGGGGGAACAGGTGGTGGAAAGTTTTGGAGAATGGATAGACGGAGTGGAACATCGCTGTTCCAGAGAACTTCAGTCCTCTCTGGGATGAACTTGATGTGTGAATTCTGTGTGGCTGGGCAAGGTCAAAAGCCTTTATTTTAAAGCTGGTGACTGACTTCTAGCTCTTTATCTCAGAACTTCAAGTGGGCATTTTAAAAAACTGTCACAAAACTATCAAGGTGAACACCAGGAGAGTCACCAGGTGTTTCTGTTCATCATCCCATGTAGACCTTATTTATGAGTGTATGTTCCCTTGGAGCAGTACCGAAACATATTGCCCTATCAAAACAGCGAATGCTAATTCCCAAATCTCACTGCAGTTTGAACTCATAGGCTATAATAATCATCACTTATTGGCTCTCCAGACAGAGCCGCCTTCTCATGGAGAAACAGGCTTGGAAATTTGCATCTTGCAAGCTAGCAGATTATACACAATTGCAAAACATACATAAAACTGAGGCATGTCTCATGTAATACACAGAAAAATGCAGTGAAATACTTTCAGATAGTGAGCATTAAATAAAAATTGCACATATCCTCTAAACGTGTGGAATAAACATGCAAGAAGGATAAGTAACATGCTGTGCAAAATTTCGCTGAGCTGAAGGGCATTAGTATGACTAGGTAATATTTTAAATTTATCAAGTAATCCTACAGCTGCTAAAGCATAAATTTATAATAAATGAGTCTTTGCAAAAGCTGTGTGTATTTGTATTCAACATTAATTTGCCGAATGCAGAGTACTGTAGAAAAAACTGTGACCACGAGATGGCAGAATTCCCATGCAAACCTGAGACGTTTTTGACAGACCTGCACATAGAATAAGAAAAGCTTACCCTGAACTTTGTTTATTGCCACAGCTGTAATATGGCACTTCTGATCCTACTTTCCAATTAATTTTGCAAAACACAGGAATTTATGAGAAGGCTGTTTTTGTGTTTCAGCCGTCCTGTGTATTTTTGAGCCATTCTGCCCTCCGTCACTGGCAATACCGCCATTTTTCTGTCACTTGTATTAACCTGTTGGAAATGCTGCTTTAAAACATAAATATATTTCTTCAAAATAGCTGGCATCAGCCTACATTATTTTAGTAGACTGAGGAATGTGGAGAAGACATATAAATTTTCTGAAATTCACACAAAATAATAATTAAAGTATTTCCTATCGATGCTGTCCTGCAGAGAGTTTGATGAGTATTAAAGAACTGCCATTTTCTCATGCAGCTAGACCTTCCCTTCTGTACAGTGGAGAACCCAAGATATTTTTGTCTGACACTTTTCAAAACACCTTCTCTTTTAGAGCATAGTTCATCAAAATTAGATTTTTAAGAAGGCTTTGTGTTGGCTAACCTCTCTGTCCAGGCAAGCAACATTGGCAGTTCTATAGTTTTTTGGGATGAGAATCATAATATAGTGTGTTTCCATTATGACTCACATCCTTGGTTTATACTAATATGCAGAAATCTCAGTTTTCATTTAAAATAAATCTTTCTAGTCCTGAGGACTATGGGAGAAAACACTTGGAAAACAGGGTGGTAAATGATCTAAGACACAGACCAAAAAGATCCACATATTTATGATTTTAAAAAATAATTACTTTAACGGCACACAATTTTTTTGTGGCCTGACTCATAAGCTTTTCTTTTTCTTTTTTTTTTTTTCTTTTTTTAAACGGTATGTCTTAAAGCTGTTATTGACATCAGTGGGTTTTGCCATTGACATCCAATGAATTGAGGCCAAAGCTGAGGGTTTTTGAAACTCCCCAAGTACATTTTTAGAACCAACAGAAATCTTCCTGCCTCATGTTTAACTTCAAAAATAACTACAGGTGCTAATTCACTGATTATAGGTGGAAGAAAATCTTTCTTCTGTGAATACAGGAGGTATATTTGGCCTT
The DNA here is from genome assembly GCF_949628215.1 of Phalacrocorax aristotelis. NCBI lineage: Eukaryota > Metazoa > Chordata > Aves > Suliformes > Phalacrocoracidae > Phalacrocorax > Phalacrocorax aristotelis. Next base: position 66,337,582 of record NC_134279.1, on the reverse strand, counting down.
GCAAGGAGGAAACGTACTCTCAGCTATGCAATAAATAATACAGATAAAATTACTTTGGAAATCCATGTTTGGGGATTCCTAAAACAGTGAACTTTAAGAATGTATGCTAAATTTTTATCTTGTGAAACTACAGTGTTGGTGCCCAGGTTTTTTAGACTGTGGACATTTATATCACCATATGGGCCTAACTGTAATAATATAAAGACGACTATTAAGTTCTTTGAGTAGTGCATCACTTGTCTCTTGTATCATCTATGCTGTGTAAGAACATCTCTACTCTGAGAAAATTCCTTGACTGATATCTTGATTTATTGTTTTAATGTATCCAGAGTACATGACTATTGCATAATCCCAATGCATTTTAATAAATTGCAGTGAAAGCGAGCCACTTGCCAGGCTGATTGGCATAAATGACACACCAACACTTTTATAAAGACAAATTCCCCAGTGTAAACTGTTCAAAGTGAATATAATGTACTTTGATGCACTTTAGAATAACTATTTGATATTGTCAGGATTTAATTTAATATTTTATTCATTTATTAAAATGTATTTTAATAAATCTATGACATTTATTAAATTTAATTTATTAAAAATTTTATATTTAACATTAATATTTTAAATACAGTGGGGTGGATGTTAGGAAAGTGACAATATCTGCTTTTGGCTTTGTCCTTTCCAGGTCATTTTATTTTAAGCTTCATATGTGCAAAACTTGAATCGTTTGGTCAAGATACAAAAATGGACCTAGTAATAACCTATGCGTTATCACTGCCTTGATGGTTCTGACCAGTCACTGGAACCCAGCAGATATACAAGAAAAGAACCCTTACTGTACTAAAATCTTAGTTCAGATTTTAAACGCAGACAATGATACTGGACTCAGAACATCTCTAAGCAAGTGTTGTCATTTTGTCCTGTTGGTTTTTCCTGTGAAAACTGGGTTTACATTAGTTTTTAACTGGCAAATCAGTGCCAAGGAGAACAAAACACAGCTGAGTTCTCCTGCAGCCACTGCTGACTAATCGTCTTTGTACTCACGTTGTAATATCATCATTAGTTTTAGCTGTTTGTCAGTGGCAGTGTAATTTCGTCTATAGAAGCCAGTGTTTACCACAGTAGTATCTAACATACTATGTTCATCTCATAGTACTAAGAATGCAAAATAAGTTAGTTTTCCCAAAAAGGTCTCTTAAAAATACCCTCAGTGCCTGCATGCAATCAGAAGAACAAACTTCTTGGACTGTGACTGATTAATTTATCTTCATAATTTTTCATGGTTTTTAAAAACTGTATTGGTGAAATAATTTAGTGTGGGAATTTCAGTAACCGATATATGTTAAGAATCATCAGTAAACTAGTACCTGAGCTACAACAGGGAAGAAAATTATTTTGCTTAATATCTTTTGTCAAATGTGATCTTTTCTGATGCAGGCCTATTTCTTTCTGTCACAGGAATATGAAACTACATTCTGAAACAGTCATAGATATTCACGTATATCTATGTACATGTCAAGGTATGTGTATAGGCTACTTTTGAATTATAGTTTTCCTCATGGTACTTAGGATTTCCAATCACATCAGAATCAGAAAACAAGAAGAATGTGATTGTTAGAGGTACATGAACATCCTCATAATCTTTTACATTGTGAGATTTTAAATTAGCCTCTCTCTTTTTCTCTGTGCATTCCACACCACTAATCCAAAATATGGTTAGTCAGAAAAATGAGCGGATGTGAGATGTTCCTCAAGGAACTAGTTCATCCCTAAGGAAACTAATGGTATGGAAAACTGCTTTAAAAGAATGTTAATTCTTGATTCAGGTATCTGCTGAAGAAAGTTGTACTTTATTTAATTTGACATGGAAATTCAAAGCTTATGAGCTTTTGTAGGTCTTTCTTTTTAAAATAAACCTGGTTTATTTGCTTCTTTTTTCTCAGTGGAAGAAATATTTACATAATGTCTTCTTTCTGGGAACAGTAAAGATTTCAGGAATACCTGAAAGATGAATCCTACATTAAAGTTCATTACCTAAAACACCACTTCCAAAAGCTTGTCCAGAAGAATACCCAGAGTTTTCATGGAGTAGCTAGGATGAATTATGATTCTCTGTGATGGAAGTTGCTGTATTTCTCCCAAATCATGCAAGGATAAGAGAAAGATTTTGCTAGTTAACAGGTAATAGGTGTGAAGATAACTGCATTGCCTCTTTCAGACTGCAGGGAAAAGTTACAGGGAGATCAGAGACAACAGCTTTACCCTACAAGAGGAGCCATTCCAGAACCGACTAACAGCTTTCTTATGCTATTATTCCATCTGACAATGGCCGTTACCAGATGCGTTAGAGGAAAGTGCAAGAAACCCTGCAGTGAGCACTTATGAAATATTCTGCCCATAGAGGAAATTTCTTGTTAATCTCTGTCAGTGATGATTGGTTTATATCCTAGAGCATGATGGCTTGAAGGTTAAGTATAAAATAACTTTAGGACCAGTACAACTCATACTACTGTAAAAGAAGCTGTTTTTTCCTGAGACACTTTACTTTTATAATGTGATAACAGTTGCTGGCCAAATGATGTTAAGCAAATTCCTTAGAATGCTTTGACATTTATTATAGAGGCTGGATAATGAAGGAGATCTGGGATAACAACAGGAGATTAAGTCTGTGTGATTTACAAAGAATTTGTGAAAGCAGGCATGTCTCTTTTTTATGATATTTTTTTAATCTTACATACATTTAATAGTAATATGGGAAATCTCACCTAATTTTGCTAGAAACTTCTATGAAGTCTTTGACCTGTTATGTGCCTTCAGATGATTCTTAAGGAGGAGAAGTTTTTAAAGCTTTAATAAACATATTTTTACCAAAAATATTAAAATACTAGCTTTAACACTAAAACTGCTTTCTATTCTCTGGTCACATATCTGACTTCTGTGAAATCATTGGTTTACTATTCCTTCTATTCACAGAATATTCTACAGGCAAATATTGAATTTCCTCATTTTAGAAGGAGAGAGAAAAGAAAAAAATCTTTCTTTTCATATAATGAAGGGGCAAAAAGGCATCCAAATAACTTTCTCCACTTTAAAATATGTTTAAATAAAGAAAAAGTGACACCCTCTTTTTTTTTGTATAATTCACGGCCTTTTTTTTTCCCTTGTGCCTGTGTGGTTAAAAAAAGAAATCCTCTAATTATTTTAGACTGTCTAATCTAAATAGGGTCACAAGAAGATCTCTTCTAGATCTAGCAGTGCTGCATGAGGGTGAACATACAGCTCTCCAAACCTATAATCCGTGAGCTGGAAGCTGCCATTCCCACAGCTCTGCCGGACAAAGCAGTCTGAGAGCTTTGCCTTATCCACTTCAGGCAAAGTCAGTTCTCTTTTCAAACTGCCTTCATCAGCTGATTAATACTACCGTGACTCCATATGGAGTTCTCATATGACCCATTCTGCCAACAAGCTGCAGAACTGGCAGCCTCTTGGGAAGAGACAGGAAGAAACTCTTAGGGTTGCTAATATATTCAATTGTCACTGCTCTTTGCTAGATGAACATTTGTCTGCAGCCTACAAATGAGCTCTGTACAAGCACTCTACTAAGAACATTGCTATTATTATGCTTGTGTTTTTGTGCACTGCTTGTGAACTTTTCGTCTCCTTGCTAGCCTGGTTATCTTAATCTTACTGCATATCTTGAGCTTAATGTACTGCTTTATAGTTCAGGTTCTGCATATCCTCAGTGCAGGTTTCAGCCTAAAAAATGACCTGCATTCCAATTCAGAAAAAGAGGGAAGACAAACAGCTAATAAACCAAACAATCCAAAACTGTTCATGATTGAAAAACAGTCAAAATTATAGACAATACTCTTTCTACTCACGTTAGATCCAGGCTTTCTCTGAGGTGGCATAGTAATTTACAGGAACTAGAGCAGGTAGCAGAAAGTCCTCAGTACTTTAAGTTATGGAGAATTTTTTTCTCTGCTTTATCATACTTTATATGTGACTTATATGCTTGAAACAAGCAAGTTAGGTAAGGCAGTATCTGAAATGATTAAACTGTTTCCCCATGGATGTTCAGTGTTCAGCAAGACTTCCTAGAAATTTTGCCATATGTAGTAATCATACTGCAGGTTGTTTCTAGACAGCTCATTTCTCTGGGATGATCAGTTACCCAAGTAGCCAAAATAACTTCTTGAAAGACTGATGTAGATAAGCATGCACATATGGTGCGTAAAACAGTGATATCTATTCCCATTTTATGGGAGTGAGAGGAAGGGAGAGATGTTAAATAGGAAATAGACATCAACAAGCAGCTGGTGTGTTGCTTTGCCTAGTGCTCTTCTAAAGGGAGTTTGGTTGGTGAAGGTGTGTCGACTCTGGTACTTGCTGTATTGGGCATGAATCTGCTGCCGTTCCCAAGGAAATTCTGACTTTATTTTGCAGATTGAAGAGACTCCTACATTGTATAAAAACCAGATGACCATCAAAGGAAAAGAGAGAGAGTTGTCCTTGCAGAAAGAGCACCCTGTCAAGACTTCTTCATTGACGCCTCTATTTCACTTATTCGGTTTACTTTTTCATGATATGTAGCACTTTGAAAGTATGGCTGATCAGTAGAAAAATATATTTGAAAAAGCATTTGTAGGTTCGAAACTAAGGGCGTTATGTGTGATCAACAGCCCCTGATGTTATTTAAAACCATCTTGGCTTCCAGCTGGACTGATTCTTAGACGTAAAACTGAATGTAAGGATAGTAATTCTTTTTTATACCCATGAGACATATATAAATGATTTATAGTAAGAAGTAATAATAATTATTTTAAATCTCTTTTTTTGTATGCACATAGTAAACTCAAATGCAACCCAAATTTGAAAAAAAGTAATATTCACGTGTGCTTAAAATTGAATGTTATTTTATATAGAATAAGTGGTAGTCTGTTAAATGATAAAATTAATAAATGTAAGTAATAAGATTTAGAAGAAATTGGAGGTCTAATTCAACATTTTTTCAAAGTGATATAAAGTTGAAATGACATTCTAATAGATTTTTTTTTCTTAAGGATGTAGATGCTGTGTATACTATAAAGCAAAAACTTAGGGAACGTAGAAAAAATTAACATGAATTCATTGAATCATTGGAGGTATGTCAGCTACTACCTGCTGAAGTTCTGCTCCCAGTTTTATTTTGATAACATTAAGCTAGATGAAATGATTTTTTGCCTTTTTCCTACTAATGGCAATCAATGTAAGTAGACCAGAATGTTTACCGTATTTGCATCTTTCTTTAATGGTTAGGGAAAGTCATCTGAAACAGTGACTGGAGACAAACTGATGACTAGATAGGGCCTGGCTGCCAACAGACCTTTTCATGTTGACCACGAATAAAATTTGCTATCATAGTCAGGTGTAGATGATTTTAATTTCTAAGTGGATTTTCAGTTTCAGCTGGACAAAGTTAGTACCTCTAAGTAGGAGTTTGTCTAACTTATGGAATGACTTAGACTTTCTGGAGTTTACTGGCATAGTAGAAGATGCTCTGAATCCATTTCTGTTTACGTGAGATTGGGAAGTTTTTCACTGTGTCAGTGGTCCCTGCTGCTCGTGTGTATTAACATAGATCTGACTTAACAGGAGATTGGTATCAACTATTTTTCATTTGTACTTTTTGCTGCTGTCATTATGCTGTTTGGTTTTAAAGGACATGAAGTGTTTTTAGAGACATTATTTTCTGGAGATGATGCATTGAAGTTGTGGGTTCTTATATAATCACATGCATAAACAGACGGGCTTACATAAATTCTGCAAACTGGTATCTCTCTGCATTGGACCCTGTCCTTGGCAATATATCTGTATAGGCTATAGCTCTTCTAGTAAAGATATGCAAGATTTTTTTTTATTTTACCACTATAACTAGAAACTAGTACCAAAGATGACAGTGGGTTTCACTCATGTGTCATTCATACACACATAATCTCATTTCTTAAAATACAGTTACCTTAGAGGGGTATGGGCTCTGGATTATTTGTTCTTATTCCCTCCGTTTAGTAGCAGAGTCTTGAAATTAAGAAAGCACCCATATGCCTCTTTGAACCCCAATGCCTGAAAATGCCTGAAGTCCAGAAAATCAAGAATTTATGTAGATAAGGTTTTATTTCTAGAATGGGTAGAAGCAATTAAATGAAGAAAAATAATTCACCATTGTAAATAAATTAATACCATTGCATTGCAGAAAGCCTTAGCAACTCAAGGCAACATAAAATGGCACTGGAAACAGTTTTCAAATCAGCATAGGTTACAGAGCAGAGCTGCAATGTGCTCTTTGTGTGTATTGCTAAAAAAGTGAAGTCTGCAAAGTCACTGTGTGCAATAGTATAGGTTGGGTTTCCTGAAATCATCCACTCGAGAGCAAACCAGGTAAGCAATCTGAGTTTTATTTCTAGTTAGTGCCTCAGTGCTTCTTGGGATAGCAGCTTCCTTCAGATGTCCCACATTGTCAGGTTTGTATTGAGTTAAGAGCTCTGGTGTGCTAGTCAAGCAAGACGTTATAATATCCTGGAAAGAAATAGCCTCAAAACATCTGGGTAACAATACCTTTATTAATCACATGATCCAATATAAAAGGATAAATTTTATTGTCAGGCTAATGACAGTGAGTTACATCCTCTCTAAGTGCAAATGATGTACTTCCGTAATGTGAATTATTCCTGATTCATATCAACAGAATACTGGCCCATGCTATGTAATGCTACTTTGCTATAAGACAGCTTTAGCCTAACGTCTGAGAAAAGCCTTAGAAATCATAGTCTTTCATAATGTTTTTGCTAAACAAGGACTGGTAAACTGTTTTGAAATTCATACCAAAATTGTTCTTTTGTGAAATGTATGAAAATTAACTGTGAGTTTCATTAACTGTAACCTCTCTTGGGAAATCTGTGGAAGCCTAACAATACCAGGTGACATTAACTGCTTTTTTTAAAGGCCAGGCGTAGAGGTTTATAGTTTTATTTTTAAATACAAAAATGACACTTCATTGAGCTCAGGAGAGAAATACCTAATACAATCCTAATACGACGCAAGCGTTTACTGTCAGCTCAGAAAGCAGGTGAATTCAGTGTTCCTGAAAGTTCTTCGGAGGTTGGGGGCTGCTCCCTCAGGGCAGCTGTCATTATTTAAACTCAAGCTTATCAGCTGGAGTTTCCAGGATGATCGAAACTGTTTTGTTGTAGAACAAGCAGTCAGTGTCTGGAGGTGCACCTAGAGCAGATTGCAGAAAAATGCAGGTTACAGGCTACGGGGGTAATAACACCTATTTGGTACAGATTGTTAGATAAAGCTGTCTTGAGACTGCCACTAATGATAATGGTCTTCCCTGTAAATTAGGATAGACATTTAATTTGGGTAAAAGACTCCTTCACCAATCATCTATAGGAAAAATATATTTGCAGAGTAATCATTGCTCTTATTTTAGTAACTTTACTTCTTATCAAGTGATTAACTCAAAGATCAATGGCAACCCCCCTGTGAAACAAAACAATGAGCCTAAATATAAGAACATGTACAAATATTTAAGTAGACCAGTATTCTGGCAGTGGCCAGTAGCTAAAGCTTTGGGAGAGAATAGCAAAACAGGCCAAGTAGAAAGTAAAACTTTTCCTGCTATTGCTTCTAACTTGTGTCAAACCATAGCTCAGGGACATTGTGAGTGGGAAATATTTTTTTGTGTGTGTGTTATATAATAGCCTTTGATGAATTTTTTCATTCATAAGTTTTTCTAACTGCTTGTTAAGCCATCTAAGCTTTTGCTATCTCCAACATCCTGTAGCTATGAATTCTACAGTTTAATTGTGCACTTTGCAAAAAGTGTTTCCTTTTGTTTGCTTTAAGCCTGCCACTTGATAACTAAGTCTCCTAATTTCCTTCATAGTGGGAGGCAGGGAAGAGTTCTCTGTGTACTTTCTTTATTCCAGTCAATATTTTACAGGATTTCATCGTATTAATCTCATGGGTGTTTCTTTTCCACCTAGCCTTTTTTTCATCTCTCCTCATTAAATACCAACATTTTATCATCCTAGGTACTCTTTTCTGTATCTTCACAGAATCACAGAATCCCAGGTTGGAAGGGACCTCAGGGATCATCTAGTCCAACCTTTCTGGGAAGAGCAGAGTCTAAACAAGATGGCCCAGCACCCTGTCCAGATGACTCTTGAAGGTGTCCAACGTGGCCGAGTCAACTACTTCCCTGGGGAGATTATTCCAAGGGTTGACTGTCCTCACTGTGAAAAATTTCCCTCTGGTGTCCAATCAGAATCTCCCCAAGAGCAACTTGTGTCCATTCCCCCTTGTCCTCTCCATGGGACTCCCTGTAAAAAGGGAGTCTCCATCTTCTTTGTAGCCATCCCTTAAGTACTGGTAAACGGTGATGAGATCCCCTCTGAGCCTCCTTTTCTCGAGGCTGAACAAACCCAGCTCTCCCAGCCTAGCCTCATATGGCAGCTTCCCAGTCCTTTGATCATCTTGGTGGCCCTTCTCTGGACCCCTTCCAGCCTGTCCACATCTTTTTTGTAGAGCTGGGACCAGAGCTGTACACAGTACTCCAGGTGTGGCCTGACCAGTGCTGTGTAGAGTGGATTAATGACTTCTTTCTGTCTGCTGGCGATGCCCTTTTTGATGCAACCTTCTTGGCCACAGCAGCAACTTCTCTAGTCCTGCAGAGTCCATTTTCAGATGTGGGAAGCCGAAAGACATTCAACAGTCAACAAGATTTATTCTGTATTCCTTTTCCTACTATGTCTACCTTTCTTCTGCTTTCATGATCTCTCATGAATATTGAGCAGAAGCTTGTATAGATGTGTTCATAAAGACTCCCAAAACTCTGTTTTGAGTGGATCTAGCTAATTTAGACTCATCATAGTAATAATTGTTTTGTATTAATGGATGTTGATATTCATCAGATATTTTCTTGTCCAGACACTCATTATTACGATAACGTTCTGTAGCTTGTTGCAGCTAGCTTTTGTTTTTATAAGCCTAAATAATTTAGCATTGTCAGCAAAATTTATCATCTCTTCATCAACATCCCTGGATCCTGCTTCTGAATAGAAGTGATATCCACATCCTTGTTGGGCATTTCTGGAAAGCTCCATTCACAGAAGAATTTTTTAAAAACTGTTATATTTTATTTCTTATCCCTTAAGAAATTAATAATCCTAGGGAATATTTTTCCTGTTATTCCAAATAACCTAGTGTTTATAAGATCCCTTATTGAGGAGCTTTGTTAAAAGCTTTGAGAAAATTCAAGTACATTGTGGGCCACATCTCCCAGGCTGCTGGTCTCCTGAATTTTGTTAAGAGCTCCAATAGGTTTCTGAGGCACAATAATACACTACAAAAGCTGAGTTATTTTTTCTCTTTATATCATATTTATCTGTAGGTCTACCAATTTCTTACATTTAGTTTCCACTGGGGTTTTTTTTCCCCCTGATAAAGAAGTCACATTTACTGGTGCATATTTTCTTCTGCTCCAGCTGAAACCTGTCAGTAGAACTGACTTCCTTTTGTTGCCATTGATTCTCTCAGCAGAGAGATCACTTTCAGTAGTATTAATCATTTGGCAATTTCATATTTGACTTTCTTTGACTCACAGGTGAATATCGTGTCATTGTGGTGATTTGTTACTATTAATTTTATTGATTTGTCCTAAGAATTTTTTAAAAGAAATATCCAATTGCAGACAATTCCTACAATTCTTCTTCTGTAAAAAAGATTCCTATGTGGAAACCAGTCTAATCATATCTATAGAGAACACCAATATGAAGAACTAATTTAACTGCTCAGCTTTGGTCTTATCTTCTTCTACAGCTCCTCAATCATCTATTGGTCCTACAGAATCTTTGGCAGACTGCCTGCTTTTGATGCTGAAAAGATTTATTTTTAGTTTTTACATCTTTATAAAAAGTTCCTTAAAATCTTTTTTAGAAGTTTTTTATGGCTTTTTATTTCACTTTCTAGACTTAAACTCTTTTCTACTTTCCACATTTGCACAAAAAATTTAGTTTCTGAAAGTTACCTTTATACTAGCAACAATTTAATAAAATTCTTTGTTAGACATATTCCACAACTGGTTTTTGTTTTTTTTTTTTTTTTAAATGACAATTGTTGTTTCTATGATTGAAGCTATTTGAATAATTCTGCTTTCTCATGACAAAAAGGTGAGGAACACATTCTTTTGTGTGATAGTGAGCTATATTACAAGTGTACTCAAGGTATATAAAGTTGTACTGACAGCCCTTAACTTCAATACTATTGTGATTGAATTTAAGTTTTGATTTACTGCTGCCAGAACTACGTGGTGTTATTTCTGCAAATTTTCCAAATCTTTGGAGACACAAAATTAAGATCTGAAGTATATTCACCGCATCACAGAATGGCAGGGGTTGGAAGGGACCTCTGGAGATCATCTTGTCCAACACCCCTGCTTGAGCAGGCACACCCAGAGCAGGGGGCGCAGGGACGCATCCAGGCAGGTTTTGAATGTCTCCAGGGAAGGGACCCCACAGCCTCCCTGGGCAGCCTGTGCCACTGCTCTGGCACCCTCACAGGAAAGAAGTTGGTTCTCATATTGAGGTGGAACTTCCTGTGTTCCAGCTTGTGCCCATTGTCCCTTGTCCTGTCATTGGGCACCACTGAAAAGAGCCCAGTCCCATCATCCTGACACCCACCCTTCAGATATTGATAGGTATTGATGAAATCCCCCACCAGTCTTCTCTTCTCCAGAATGAGCAAACCCAGGTCTCTCAGCCTTTCCTCATAAGGGAGATGCTCCAGTCCCCTGATCATCTTGGTGGCTCTCTGCTGGACTTGCTCAAGCAGTTGCACATCCTTCTTAAACTGGGTGGGGGCCCAGAACTGGATGCAGTACTCCAGATGTGGTCTCACTAGGGCAGAGCAGGGGGGGAGGAAAACCTCTTTCGAAATAGAGAGAGGGGACTTTGCCACTGCCATAGTGATGAATATCTTTAAATGTTCTTCTTCTTTTCTTATTCATCATGTAAATTAAATAATATTTACATAAATGAAGATGTTTTTCCTCTGGTGTTGAAACTGCCTCTCAATACCCTCACAGCCACCTTGCCCACCCACAGATGAACATTCTCCAACAATCACTTCTAACTGCAGAGAGATTTCCAATGTCCTTATTAGAAACTTCCCACAGACCAGGTCTGGCACATTTGGACACTTTTCTACCTCTTGGAGATGAAATTCCCCCACACTTTTCAGGTATTAAAATAAGCATTCAGTCTCACTATTTCAGTGATGATTTAAGTGTCCAGTATTCTCTGTGCTCTTGCCCAGGGGTTTGGAGGCACTATACAAAGATATATGCAGAAAATCAACCTACAAACCTTGCTATTACTATGGACTAAGACAAAGGCAATTATTTATGCTGTATTTTAGCAGCATAACTCAGAAAAATAGCAGAATTTGTCTGACAAAATCACAGTTCACTCGAGTTTAAATGGGCAGCTATTTTCTATCTACAGAACGAAACCCAGTTGGACATGTGGAGAATTTATCAGTGCATTCAAATCTAGGATGTGAACATACAGCTTGATACTTAAGCTCCAGAGCACTGTCTGGTTACTGCAGACATTTCTTCCATCTTTACTAGCCCCCTGCTTTCCTCCACACAATGCATTGGAAGCATGGGTGGGTTTGAAGGACAATAGGTTGAGTAGTATGCTGAGCAAATGGCAGGCATAGGGTAACGAGAAAAGGGCGGTGCAAGTCCCATTTGTTCTCACCTTACACCAGTGCTAACAGGGCTATTACTACAGGCTGATTGAAAATTTGTCCACTTTCAGTGTCTATTGTAGAAGCTGTACTGTGCAAAGTAATATCTGTTTTGTATATCCAAACTGTTGAAACTTATTTACTGGGTGGGTGTTTCTTCCTTTTTTATTCCTTGTTATCTGCGTATGTCAGTAGAATTTCAGTTTCCTGCCTGCCTGTTCTTAAATTTATCATCAGTGTCTGCCACTTTACAGCAAAACACCTTCTATTCAGATAAGGGAATGCCAAATTTCTCTTGGTTCAAAAGATGAAGGAGGGGAAGTCTTGTTTTCTTCTGGTTCTCTTTCCACCCGCTATAAAAAAGTGAGAACATGGTTTTAGTCTTTTTACCTAAATACCTTAGAGAATTTGAAAAGCAAATTAATTTTGACCTTAAATTCAGATGATAATGAAACAAAAAGCTTTACTACTGATGGACTACTTTGGACATATTTCAGGTCCCTCCCACTTTATTTCCAATCTGTCTAACCTACCTATGTTACTTCACCCCTGAAAAGGAAGATATATGGTGATGGTGATGCTTAAATCAAACAGCTGATACAACAACATTATTATTTAAAGTGTACCATATATTTCTAATAAGAATTTGAAACATCTGTATCTGTCATTATATTATTATACCTATATCATTGCAGTTATAAGACTAAGAATCGTTTAGTTCCGTTAGAACAAGAAAGGAGGGCGAAGTTTGTGGATAACCAGAAATAAAGTATTTTCTATATTTACAAATAATAAAAATTCATGAACATTGTAGGGAGGAACTCAGCATTGTTATGGACCTAACAGTAATGTGGCTCTATGCAAGTTGTTTGATCCAAACTCTTGCCTGCACTGAATTGTTACCCAAACTTCTTTATCTAGGCCCTAAAACCCCTCATTTTGCATTTGATTTCCTTGGGTCTATTTTATTTTTTTTACAACTTATCAACCCACCTACAACTCTTCCTTGTCAGGACTGTTTTATCTTATATGGGAGAAGATACAGGGTTAAAAAAGAAAGAACAAAGGAAAGAATACTTCAGTGTCTCCTGGTAGAAAGCTGCCATGTATTTTTTGCCACTGTATCACATTTACCCCTTATCCTTACAGGTTAATACACATACTATGAAATCAGATATATTTCAGTGAAGATTTACCTGAAAATCTGAACTGGCTAACAAAACAGACAGTTGTTTTTAAATTTTGAAGTTTTCTTGGACTTTCCAGCAACATTTTGGTCAAGGTCCTCAGTGCCACTAGAATACTTTACTGCAGTACGCCATTATTTTGTCCTACATGGTCCTTTGGAAGCGACCTTCCCTCCAGACTGCCAAGAAATTCTTGTATTACAATGTCTCCTTCAGGCATTCCTTCTTGCGTTTCCTTGGGAGTTTGGAAAAAACATAACATTTTTCCTTCACTTGTCTCATTAGCAAACATTCAGCTGTTGAGAATAATCAGTAGCATAGATGTTGAGTTAGGCCTAATGCTAGTGGTATGTTTAAAATATCAAAGCAGAGTTTTCTAAGCTGCCTAGAAAGTTGGGCTTTTTATATAAAATTTCATCAGTCAGTGGAATAATGAAGAAATGCTTATTGGAAAACTGCTATTTTATATGTTATCTATTGTAATACCAGGCCAAATGATGCCTTCTTTTGATATTTGTTTCAGTATGATATTCAGGTTCTCTGATTGCACTACAAACAATATACAAGTCATTATATTGTCCTAACGAAGAACCATGTAAGCATATTTTCTTCCAGCATCATTTGGAGATTGTACATAGGGTTGAAGTTGACTCACTGTTTGTGGGATGACAAATTAAACTAGCTAGAGCATGAACATTATTGTATCCATTTTTGATTCCTTCAGAACCTCTATTCAGAATTCTGAGTTTTCTGGCAACCACGAGTCTTGCCTCACTGCTAGAATTTGACTTTATAGTTTGTCATACTGTATGTTAAGGTTGATCTTCCAGAAAGCTGAGGTGTTTAGAAAGACCTTTATGCCACTTTCCACACTAAGCTGACAAAGATGAGAAAAGGTCCATAGCTTTTATAGATCTGTATAGAAGGTCTTGAGGGCAGTCAGTTGTTCCTTCAATTTTTATGTGTCTTTCAGATCTTCACAGGTGAAAGCAGGAGAGCTGGCGCACAAAAAAGGAGGAGCTTTATACAAAATTCTGAGCTATGCAATGACCAGGCATGGCAGAGGATCTGGGACAGTACGTTAACAAATATTTCTCGAGGGTGTTGTTTTTCAGTATATGGAAGCCACAAATAGTAAGTCATAAAATGACTGTTTTAAATTAGGTTTTTACCTAATGAATGGAGAATAAGATATGATGGATTCTTGTAAAGATTACCACCATAGATATTTCTGTTTACACAAAGCATTTTTTAAATACAGAAGACCTTTGTTACTGCTGAAATCTTAGGGGTATATAAACTTCTGTAAATGATTTTTCCAAATATAGTGTTTATTCATTCACATTTTTAGTGAATCATATGATAAGAGCTTTGATTCAATGCTGTAGAACGTGCTTGTAGTTTTGCCAGAAATGCCACAAGTCATTTTTCTTTAGAATACTGAGTATTTATTATGTGTTGGAAGTATAGCTTTTCCCCTTCATTCATGTACAGTTAAAGTAATAAGTCACTATAGAAGATAAAATAATTTTAAACTTTGGCAAAAAGAAAACCCTTTCTATCTGTAGTTATTCTAATACTTTTTGTTTTGATAAGTAATTATGCAGTAACATCTCACAAACATGATTATTGTGTTTATCAGTGTGGTATTGATAGTTAACTTTCAATGGCCAACAGGTTCTTAATGTTAACTCCTTTTTTCCAGGTTTAACTGTTTTAAACTATAAAGTCTGTAAAATGATAATATATTAATATATGTTTCATTTTGATGGTGTTGGTGGATTTACTATCACTGAGAAGCAAAAGTGACATAAATGTATTATATACTGACATAATACATTCACTAATATTACTGTCTATTGATATTTTCCATGATTGTTGGATTAAATTTGAAAAATAAAACTCTTTGCAAGCAGGACAAGAGCTAAACAGATGTGGGTGTGTTAAGTGTTTCTAAAAATGATCACAATGTATAGTGCACTGTTATATCTTTTGTGTTTAATATTGTGCTAGGCTTATAAAACTCAATATGTCAAATTTGTCATGAAATAATTTGGAACTCAAGGGGCTGTGCGGCTCAGGGCTACGTGTTACAGAAATGAGAATTTTATTAACATTGGAAAATGGCCACACTGATTCAAGAAAGCTGTATTGTCTTTCTCAGTTTGAAATGACATGAAATATTTTGCTAGGATTTAACTTCAAAGTGTTCAGAATGTATCAGCCTGGCATGCAATCACTGCAAGTGTGGGCATAAGCAGAAAGTATCTGGCTCCAAAGATTGTGGCCTTGGATATCAGTGGATTTTCTTGGTGCACTGTGACTTGTGAAAATGTTGATTAGAATGAAGATTATATCGCAAAGGGGTAAAGATCACTTAATGTTTGCCTAGTGCATTATATGTATAAATGCTTATATAAATGATTATTAAAAATAGTGGATGCATCCTGTGGTATTTTATTTATCTTTGTGTGCACAGAAGATACTAGGAGCTCCAGAGTGCTAAAAACGAATTTAACCAAATAGCTTTTTTTGTTATTGTTATTACTACAGACATGCTTACAACAGGCAGCACACAAAGTTTAAATTAGTGCTTACCATAAGCCAATATAAAAAAGATGAGAAATGCACAATCTTGTCATGGAAATGGATAATGACATGACATTGGAAAGTCCGTGAGAATGAAAAAGCAAAAACATGCTTCCATTAGCGAGGCTTTAATTGAGAAATTTGTGTAAATACCAATGGAATTATTGATCTGGAAAAGTCTTTTTATGCAGCTTTTCTTGTCTCTAAGCAAACATTTAAATATTTTTCTGATTTACTACTATTGAAAGATTTTATTTAGGATGCTTTTCTGCACTTATGTACAGAGAGGTGTATGTGCTCCTAAAACGCTACCTGCATGGCTGTCCAGCTTGGGGGACTCTTCAGCTGTGCTCCCCTTTCTGGTTTCTTGCTCAGGTCTCATTCTAACACAGAGCTGGGATGTGGCTGAGTGTGCACAATGGCTGAGAGTTTAGGAACAATCTTGGATCCCGTAGGACTGGTATGCTCTCATTTGCTGTATTTTTGGTCACTTTGATTTTAAAATGTATTCTAAAGAGCAGCTGTAAATTACAGTTTTATTCAAGTATGGCTCACAATTGCTTCAGGATAAAGTAGTTTAATCTTCCAGTAAGATACAGGCAAATAATACTGACACAGTTAATAAAAATGCTTTTAAACCTAAGTTGGAAACTTCTCCTGGGTTTGGAATTAAATACAGTTCAAGTGCAGCTTGCTCTCATCCATAATGGCTAGTTAAACACTGTTATACTCATTTTATTCTGAGGACACCTCTTGTACCATGTTTTAATATAAGTATATCTGGCCTGCAGTATCGGTCAGAAAACAACTACTTTCGGCAGTTATTTCATTTCTAATGTGCAATAACACAGCAGAAGCAATTCAGTGAATCACAGAAGTAGCTTCAGGGAGCCCATAGGCCATAGAACTAATTTCAGCCTGTGAGTAAATAAAAGATGTGAAAAACAGTTCCCCCCTTTCTCAGTGGAATCAGAATGACAAGGTCGATAGACACAGATTACTGAACTGTACACATTTACAATATTGGTACTTGTATCACATAGAGTATAAATATACAAATCCTTCCTACTCTGTCAGTCTAATGAGAATTGTGTTGTTTACAAAACAGTGGTACAATACTTCAGAGAAAAGCAACATCATTTGCTTTTGGTTTATTATGCAAATAATTTTCATTATTCAAATGAACTTATTTTGGAATATATCCTGGTAATGGCCATAGAGACTGCTTTTTATTTTCTGATTCAGCCTGAGAAAAATATTGGGGTTTGTGGTAAAGTTGTCAGTATGAAGGTAAGAAATAAAAATATTCCACCCATTTTCCCATTTTTTCTGTTTCTGTTATGGTTTATTTATAAAAAGTATTCCACAGCATTAGGAACAAATAGAAAAAAAACCAACCCCAAGAAGGTAAATTTAAAAACTTGGCTTTCTGGAGTTCCTGTGCCAGTTGCTGAGTTATGAGAGTTAGATGGAATGTGTAGTCTTTGGTGGCCATTTTCCAGGTATATGAGATTAGAAGATCTTTCTTTTTTTCTTACAACCCAAGAATTTAAATATTCTGAGGATGTAGTTTGTGACAGTGCATCTAATATAACGCAGTTGGAGCAACCAGATTTGCAGTTGGCCTGAATTTTGTCCTGGCTTATCATTTCATTCTGTTCCTACATCAATGAGTCTTTTCTTCTTGGTGAGAGAACAGTCCTTTCCTCCTCTTAACAACTCCCAGACAAAAAGAAAACTTTTCTACCTAGCAGAAAGAACAAGCAGAAGCCATTCAGGCCACTTAATTCATACAATCCCTGCATATTTACTGGCAGTGATTTCTGTTTCTAATTTATCTAGGCAATTAATAGAGACAACTCCCTTGCCCCACCTATCTTCCTGTCTGTTTAGACACTGAAACCTATGCAAAGTCAGACAACAATGAAATGAAGAAACTAGAGTGTAATAAGTGTAATAAGTTAGACCCTCTACACTTCACCTATATTGCTTAAGTGATATGCCATTTAATTGCATTTCTCAGACGAAATCTTGTGACAGGACTACTTATTAGCATTGACTATCTTGGAAATCCATCTTTAGTGCATACGAGACACCTTTTGATGGATTTGGAATGAAAAATGAAAATCTATGCCATTGCAGCATATATCACACAGAGAGCACTCCTCTTAATTCACCAAACTTTTACCTATGTCATACACTTTGTGTCTTCATCAATTGACTTAATAATTATTATTTTCCTCCTGCCTCACTAGATAAAGATTCTCTGCAGCTTAGTAGATATCAAGAACTGAGAGGGGCTGTTGTCTGTATAATGCCTGTCTAATTTACTGCAGAAATGGGTAGATTTGCCATGACTGAAGAAGAAATACAGTGGAACAGAAAGGAAATCTTCACAGTTGAAGCAAATGAATATGCTGCCTTGAAAAAAAGAAATTCTAACTACGTCTCAATTTCTGCAATGGCAAGTGAGCCAATTAAAACAAAATTCTCCCATATTAATTTTCATTTGCTAGAACATGTTGTGTTCATTTTGAAACTGTTCTACCTTGTGCTTTCAGCTATAGCTAAATCCAAGGAGCTTCTACCCTCCAAATATATGGTGCATTCTAAGGTTCAGTACTGTGAGAAAATCAGATATAAGAATGTTGGTATCGGTATTTGATGCAATGGATGCATTTACCTTACATTTTCTCACTTCCCTATTTGTTAATTGGAGAGTATAATCCTCTTTTCTCACAGGATTGTGCAACAATACATTAATTAAGGTTTGGAAAGTATTCAGATTCGAGGATACTGAGAGCCTGACTGAAAAGCCCTGAGAAAATTACTGATTCGGTCCACAAGGAAGATTTGAAACAGTCCAGTAAATAAGGCCTATAGATACGTAATGAAAAGGACAGAGAAATTGTTGAAGAACTGCATGCCAAGTGACCACTGTCTCTCTGGCGTTCTGTGCAAAGGGACAGTGTGTGATTCCAACCCAACCCTACACAATGGATTTGCAGCTTGCAAACAGGGATATGTATGGGTGAGTTTGTGTAAAAATGTAAACTCACGACAATCAGAGGACCATTTTAAAGAATTTTTTGAAAGCAAGTAAAAAAAGAAACAGAAACTTCAACTGAACTGTTAGAGCTAGAAAGGCAGAAACCAACAGAAATATTGTCAGTATCAAACTATGAATTAAAGAAAAAAACTGCTCTGAATTTATCTTTCCAGATTTTTATGGTTATATGATGATGATGATTACTTTCTGCTTTCTTTCTTTTTTTCTTCTCTATCCGTGTGGAAGACTGTCAGAAATAATAAAGGAAATGTATTCTTTTGAATTCCCTCTAATGAAGATGTGAGGCAGTTACTTAAGTTTAAGCATGTGAGTGATCTGGAAGACTTCAACAGAACAACATATATGCTTAAGGTTAAACATATGTTTTAGTATTTCAGCGTTGCCTTGTAGATGACATCCAAGAAAACCTAAATGCTCAGATGAAGAATGATTTAAGCTAATACAATATTCCACAAAATGGTGCGAGATTCCTTGTATCGCCTTTATGGAGCAAAAGAGCTTGTAGCTGTGTTTCTAACAGCTGCTCTGCACAGGTGAAGAAAGGCAGTTCCAAACAGAATTATTTGCTTGGGCAATGCCGTAAGCTTCCTCCCAATTTCCATTGCAGCCCAGGGAAAAGTCACCTGAATTTCACACAAAAATAGAATTGCTCTACAGCTGTGTTATATAAAAGACATTGGATTAATTCTTTTATTCATTAATTAAATACGTGATCTACAAGTTACCACATCTACTCTGAGCTGACGTCTATCTTCTTGTCTTTACATCACATTAAGTATGTCATTTTTAAAGTATACTGGACTTGACTACTGTCATTGGCTTTGATATGAAAATGTCAAATATTATAAAGATTACAAGGAGGTTTGAAAAAAGTTTTCAGTCATAAATAGAATAGCATCAAATGCAGTTATGGTGTATGTGGTTCAACTGTATTTAATTCAATCACTGATTAACTATTACAGAGAGTGATAGGAGCTCTATTATTATTATTATTTAAAATTATTTGCAAAATTATAAGATACTGGCTTTGTAAGGAAGAGATACCAGAAGACAATTGCCTAACAAGTCATTGATTAATTCAGTAAGCCTAACCTTTACATCTGAATAAGTCACATGTGAAATCAAGGCTTGTAAGATGATCACGAGCCTTATATTATTATTTAACTACAGTATGCTTGTCAGAAAAGTCATACACTATTATTATCAGTGAAAGAGAAAATTAATAGTGCTTTTTTCAAGTGTTCTTAAACTCTTAAGAGGGAACAGGGGTGTCAATACTGTTACTGGAGTTACAGGATGGATTTTTAATGCACCTTATTTAAAAACAAAAATGAAAATGCATTTGTAGGTGGAGCTACATCCAAAGTCCTGCAGAGCTTCTCCAATATGATGGAATCAAAAAAATGTCACTGTTAGAGGAGGTTGTCCTCTGCCCTTAAGCATAAATGGACTGAAGATGTCAGCTCACATTCTGCGTTCTCTGTGACACCAGATCTTGAACAACAACGCTGTGGCAAGGCTTTCAATCTCTGTTTTTATAAAAATGTCAGCTTCTGTTTCAAATGCACCAGTTCTTATTTTTCCTTTCCCATTCATCCATGATAGTTCACCAGTCAGTTTAGGAAAAAACAGTTTTAAGAATCCATGCTTTGGTGATATGAACACCTGAGCTCCCTTGTGTGTTTCAATGCAGGAGCTAACGAGTGAAGACGGGTGATTTGCAGTGTAGGTAATGCACAGTTGGGTACCCCAGACATGTGTCTATTTCTTTGTCAATGATGTTAACAAAAGGCAGGCATACTGAGTAGTCAACCAGTGATGTATTTGTCAAATGGATAGTTTTACTGGAAAGAAAATATTAATTTTGATCTACTAATATATTAGTAAAATGAAGAGGTAAATAAAAATCACAACTGACTGGCACCTTTCCTATGAAATTTAATAATTAATTGTTTTTAATTGAAAATGGAAGGCCTAATCTTTCTTTCTGTCACATTAAGTTATGTTCAGCTTTCTTTGGAAATGCCTGTGGACCCGAATTCACCAAAGCTATATTTATGTTTTTAATGTAAGTGAGACTTAAGCCCTGAGTTTTAAAGATTAGTGGATTTATGTGGGGTGAATACAAATTGGGTTTTTTTATCTTAGTATCTGAAGAGTATATTGGCAGGTCATACTTTGATGTGAGGACCATTTCTCAGGTATAGCACAAGTAAAACATTAATATTAGAATACATTTGGCTTATAAACATTTACTTCCGAAGTATATAGCATTAAAGAAGCTAACAACATAATTTCAAATTACTTCTACTCTGCCTTTCCTCTCTTGAGAGGAGGACAAAGGGAAATTAAGGAATGACTGCAAAAATAGTACTGTAAGGAGAGCAAGAGCCCACAAATGCCCAGAACACTGGCATCAACACGTGTAGTGCAGAAGCAGTGGTGGTCAAAGAGCAGTTCAAAAGATATAAAACACATCCCTGTTCCAAATCTTGATATTCAGAAGGGAAATCTAGAGAACGTGCTTTCAGATTGAATACTTCATTGGCACTGTTTCCATCTCTTTATCATTCAGACACAATTTGCTTCCTTGTGTTTCCAATAAAATGCAAGCCCATGAAAACCAGAAACATGGTTTCAGATTAAAAATTGTTGAATGAGAGAGAATGTGCCTTTCACAAAATAAGAAATGGGAGTGAATTAGCTAACTGCAGGCAAGACCTAAACTGCTATCAATTATTCCACTAAGATTTTGCTTATTTTTAATATTTGGGATAGCATTTTTCTTCTAGTTTTCAATAGAAGATTTGTTTAACACAGAAAATGATGCATTACTCATACTACATTTCCAGTCTTATAGACTAATTGTAATCACCATGTGATGAGAGTGCATGGCTTGTTAGGCTCTCGTGAGGGTTGAAGAAAGCAAGCAAACTGTTATAAGAAACAATCTAGAAGGCTGATAGGCCTAGCTCTCTAGGTAGGAATCATTTTCTGCTCAACACATAGTTAGGACCTATAGGCAAAGAAGGGACACTGGGAAAAAAAAAGGCTGACAATTCCAGAGCAAATTTTAGTGCATCTATCACCACTATTGCATTCATGTTGTTTGTTTGTGGTTCAGGAAAAGCACACTATAAGAAGGTGAAAAGGGAAGACTTTATTACAAACGTTCCAAAATCAAGACTCCGCATTGCTTTGAAGTGCTAACTACCTTTAGCTAAAACAACAGCAGTCCACTTAGGAAAACATTTTTGATATTTCATATGCCTTTAATAGGTGAATGTGTTATGCACGAATCTGTGAAACTAGCTATGCTAATGAATTCCTAATGACAGGTTATTTAACCCACATTAGAAAGGTTTCCAATGTGAAGACTGGTGATACAAGACAAAGGGGCATTGGACATAGAACTTTCTCAGTAGATGAAGTTCTTTCCTGTTTGTTGCCTATGGTACTCTGTGCTAAGCCAGCTGCTACAATGTCAGGAACATACTCTACAGGTCTTTACTGCTAAGGCTGGCCCTCAGGTATCCCAGCCCCCAGAGAAAAGAGGACAAATCGGCTGAAAGGAAGACTTACCATCAGTTGAGAAGGACTGGGTCAGAGATCACCTATGTAAACTGGATCCTCACAAATCCATGGGCCCTGATAGGATGCACCCACAAGTGCTGAGGGAGCTGGTGGGTATTCTTGCTGAGCCATTCTCCAACATCTTTGAAAGGTCGTGGAGGACAGGAGAGGTGCCTGAGGACTGGAAGGTAGACATTGTCACTCCAGTCTTCAAAAGGGGCAAGAAGGAGGACCTGGGGAACTATAGGCCAGTCAGCCTCAACTCCATCCCTGGGAAGGTGATGGAGCAGTTCATCCTAGAGATCATCTCCAGGCATGTAGAGGACAAGAAGGTTATCAGAAACAGTCAACATGGATTCACCAAGGGAACATCATGCTTGACTGACTTGATAGCCTTCTAAGATGGCGTGACTGGCTGGGTTGATGAAGGGAGAGCAGTGGATGTTGTCTATCTTGACTTCAGTAAGGCATTTGACGCTGTCTCCTGTAGCCTGCTCACAGGCAAGCTGAGGAAGTGTGGGTTGGATGAGAGGACAGTGAGAACTGGCTGAACAACAGAGTTCAGAGGGTTGTGATCAACAGTGCAGTCTGGATGGAGGCCTGCCACTAGTGGTGCTCCCCAGGGGTCTGTGCTGGGTCCAGTCCTGTTCAACATATTCATCAATGACCTGGATGATGGGACAGAGTGTACCCTCAGCAAGTTCCCTGATGACACCAAGCTGGGAGGAGCAGCTGATACACCAGAAGGTCGTGCTGCCATCCAGCGAGACCTGGGCAGGCTGGAGAGCTGGGCCGAGGGGAACCTCATGAAATTCAACAGGAGCAAGTGCAAGGCCCTGCACCTGGGGAGGAACAACCCCAGGCACCAGCACAGGCTGGGGGCTGAACTGCTGTAAAGCGGCTCTGTTGAGAAGGACCTGGGAGTGCTGGTGGGCAGCAAGCTGACCCTGAGCCAGCAACGTGCCCTTGTGGCCAAGAAGGCCAGCGGTATCCTGGGGTGCATTAAAAGGATTGTGGCCAGCAGATCGAGGGAGGTTATCCTCCCCCTCTACTCTGCCCTAGTGAGACCACATCTGGAGTACTTGTTCAGTTTTGGGCCCCCATCCAGTTTTAGAACGATGTGCAACTGCTTGAGCAGGTCCAGCAGAGAGCCACCAAGATGATCAGGGGACTGGAGCATCTCCCTTATGAGGAAAGGCTGAGAGACCTGGGTTTGCTCATTCTGGAGAAGAGAAGACTGGTGGGGGATTTCATCAATACCTATCAATATCTGAAGGGTGGGTGTCAGGATGATGGGACTGGGCTCTTTTCAGTGGTGCCCAATGACAGGACAAGGGACAATGGGCACAAGCTGGAACACAGGAAGTTCCACCTCAATATGAGAACCAACTTCTTTCCTGTGAGGGTGCCAGAGCAGTGGCACAGGCTGCCCAGGGAGGCTGTGGGGTCCCTTCCCTGGAGACATTCAAAACCTGCCTGGATGCGTTCCTGTGCCCCCTGCTCTAGGTGTCCCTGCTCAAGCAGGGGGGTTGGACAAGATGATCTCCAGAGGTCCCTTCCAACCCCTGCCATTCTGTAATTCTGTGATAAACTATTTCTTAAAAATAAATCAAGTTTTGAAAGGTGGCACATGTTCTGTATCTAAGAGTAGTGGGCTGTTCTTACTAATGTTTTCACTTTATAACTGCATGTCTCTCTATTTGCTGGCTGCTTGAAATGTCTTCTAGTCTTCAGGCTTCTGGACAACTTGGTGGACTTTGTAAAAGAAATGAAAAGGTATTGTTTTCCTTTCCAGGCTGCCATCTGGGGCATAGTTCACTGTAGATGGTCACCTGAGTGAACATGAGGAACAAATGAGGATCAGTTTCTTACTTCAGTTAGTAGAAAAGGGTTGAGGGCATTTAGGTCATGAACATTTTGCAGCAATGAACTTTCATGCACACCACCAGGGTTTGCTGTGCTTCCAAGCTCTTGTCTGCAATGACCATTCTACAAAGGCCATTACAGCTGGGCTCTGAGAAACTGTCGTGTTGAAAATTTTCTGGGTCACAAGCCTTTTCAGGTGTACATTTTTGTAATATTTTACTCCTAACAAGCCAGATTACATTCACAACAAAAAAGTAGAAAGAAAATATTACCCCAAGAATGATCAAATGTACTAGAGAAACAATATAAATAAGGTGAATATGTGAGACCCAATCTCCAGCACAAACTGTACTTTTTTTTGTAAAAAACGTGTCTAAAAATAGCTTGAATAGGAATGTAGTGTTTCTGCTACAGAATGGCTGCTAGTACCAACAGATCATTGTGTTCAAGGAAACTCACATTTTGTACTTTGTGTAAAATCCCTGTGCCTTCAGACTTGCACATTGTGTATGGAGTCCCTTCAGATATATATGAATACCCACCCATGAAATCAGCTCCCTAATCTGGACAAGGACATATCATCCTTTGTTCTTGTTAGTAACTGGTTCCTTCCTTCTCCTCACAGCCCCTAGATTTTTGAAGCTATCCTGTTAGGGAGGAGGACTAGCTACAGGTTTTGATTCACATTAAATTTGAAAGGCAGGATTCTTGACAATACCCCTAACACCACAATGGGCTATGGAGTCTTCAGCTCAGCACTGATAATGTCAGTTATTGAGTCAGCAGCACCACCTCCTGCAACATCTGGTTTTCCTTTGAAGAGGTATCCTCTCAGTGCCTGGTATTGCTCACCTTATGAAATCTGACAGGATCACAGCCTAAGATAGTACAGCTACAGGCCTGTTTTGCATTACTCAAACAGTGCCGTGGACATAAGGTTTCCTGCCACAGGGGGAGATTTTCAAAGGCAATTTGAACTCAACTCTCATGGAAAATCAGGAGGAAAACTGATCAGTGTCAATGCAGTTTTGTAATTTAACTTACATAATGCCAATAAGTGGTATTTCTGTGAGTAGGTGCAGTCTTAAAATACTGACAGAGAGTTTTATTTTGGGAAACCTCACTTACATCAATGCTGCCCATATCTGTTAGTAAGAGGCAAATTTTTTGAACTACTGTCCAGTTATGACTCTGCTGGATTCACTCTGTTCCTTGCTGTTCTTTGGATTCCAAATTTCTATTGAGATAACATCTAATTGTAAAGTTGATTGTCTAAGATAATTAAGCTTCCCAAAGTCATCTTCTGTGTGGCAGCATAGCTATGTAAACGATTTTGTCAAAGTGTTCATGTCTCATCAGAGTCCTTTAAACAACAGTATTATGTTGTCTAGAAAAAATGTGAAGTAATGCTTATAGATTATTTTAAGCAATTTTATCCAGGAAGATTACAAGAAGAAACATTTTAAAATATTAAATTCCAAAATATCATAGAGTACACTGTTGATTCAGTATCAGTGTACATATATAAAGTGTCAGTACAGCACACTGCTACTAACTCCGATACCTCTTTTGGAGTGCTAAGTTTTGATTTTGAAAGATGTAAGACTTACTTAAAAGATTAAATTAATAACATACATTCATTTTTCTCCTTTGTTAGTAAACTCACAGAGCCATGATTCTACTGGTCGTGGCACTACAGATTCAGAGAATTTCATCAGAAGCTTGTGAACTGTACATAGTTAGAAAACCAGAGAGTACATTTGTGTCACAGCTGCATGTCTAAGATGCACAAATGCACGTGATATGTGTAGATTTGCAAAAAGGATGTGTGAGCACATGTTTAAAACAGAATAAAATATTACTTTCAACTCTTTGTTCTCAGTGTCTGTAGTTCCACCCTGTTCTCATTGATGTTGAAGATGCTCTGGTGCTTAATCAAGCCAGGGGTTGCTAGGCATGCCTTCAGTTTTAATTTCTAAGGCTAGCACTTTACTGTGACAAGTCTACTGCAAAAGATTACAAGTTTTTACCGATTTCCTGAATACTGCTGGATGGGTTGACATTAAAAACGTCATATACAAGTACATGGATACTGACAAGTGACAGCTCTAGGTCAATACTGAGGGAAGAGGGAAGGTCACTAGCGTTAGGTACTGTGCTATTGAAGTAGATGGAGCGCAGAGCACCTTTGAAAATCGTCCTTTTGTATTGCATTTGTTTGTCTATTATTATAGGGCATTATAGAAGAACTGCCATGAATTTTCACTTTTGATATCATTTTAGTTCTTTATTCTCCAGCCTGCATTTAGCTGATTCTTTTTTTGCTCTGTTTGGCACTGGGTTTCTTTACTTCACCTGTCAGATCTAGGTACCTGTCTATTCACTGCAAATGTTCACTAATATGAACCACAGTTTCCTGGGTGCTGTCACTGTTGTTGCATGAAGCAAAAAGGTTAATGAGAGACACCATCAGCACCCTTTATACTCAACTGCGTCTTTATTTTGCTGTTCTAGACACCCACAGTTTTTTGCAAAAAATAGGCTTAAAAGGTGTTTTGAATTTTTCTAGACCTCTTCTCAAGAAGATGACTGCTTCACCAGTAGCACAGCAAAGTTCCCAAACAAAACACTGCAGTGGTTGCTCTCTTCTATGCTTTTTATTTAGCTCTTATTTGGAAAAATCTATTTTGTCTTTTATTTTTTTCCCTGAGTCATTCTCTGTAGATCTATAACACATGAAAAATATGTGTTGTCTCAACATTTTAGCTCTTGAATACATCTTCATGTCCATTAGTGAGTGATCATAAAACTACATCACTGACTGCTGACTGCTCCTGCTCAGAGTCTGAAATGTGCACATTTGGATAAAGCCTTACATCTTACATTGTGAAATATTGACCTCTGTGAAATATCTGTCTTTGACGTCTGTCTGTATCAAAAGAATTGGGCAAATTTAATTCCCAGAAAACCTCAATTACTTTAGACAAGTTAGCACCACTATAATTTTGTTAATATTATGTATATTAAATATTCAAAATTTTCTTTCTATGTTTTCAGGAACAAGTCTAGAATGCCATTGTTTTCCTTATTTTGCTACATTGGCTTCATAAACCCTGTTATGATATCCTTGTTTTCTGCTCATCATCTTGGCCTCTGTTCTTGATGGATCTCTCACTGATATTTTCCACATACTTCTTCAAATGTGGAGCACAAAACTCAACATAGAGGTAGTTTCCTCTGCTAAATTGTATCAGAGGCAAAACTTTCCCTACTTTTAACCTGATGTTCTTCAGGTTATGCTCAGAAGTGTTACATTAGCTTTCTTTGCCACAGATTGTTCTGACAGCTATGCTGTCATAATTATCTACAGCGACCCGTATGTCTTCCTTTGAATCACCTCTTTCCAAGAGAATTTTAACCATTCTTGAGGTATAGCTTGCATTCCTGCTTTCCAGAAGGAGAACCTTCACTCTGGCTGCTTTAAGATTTCTTTAACCAAGTAATTCAGCGTATTATTTATGATCCACTGCACAAATTTCTGCCACATGTCCAGCCTCCCCTTGGCTTCACTTAGTTTAGGCTTGAAACTGATGAACATTTTACTAGCACTTAACTTTTGACAGAGAGTTTTAATAATTCTGTTCAGTTAGCATCTCTTGCTAGTCTTTCATCAGGATGAAATAACAATAAAGTCATATGCATTGTCCACTAGCATGTGTCAGCTATGGAACCCAAATAATGGTAATATTGTGTGATACAGTAATAGTATTAGTTTTTCACTGGCTATGTTCTTGCACCAAATACAGAATTTGTGTATGAATAATCAGCTGGAAAATAAAGATGTTGCTTTTTGTGAGGTTTCACCAAGGTTACAATAAAGAAAATCTGTAAGCAGTATGATTTGTGTAAAATTAGTAGAAGCAATTCAGTATGTACATTGTGTTGAATGACCTGTT
Organism: Phalacrocorax aristotelis; assembly: GCF_949628215.1. Classification (NCBI taxonomy): domain Eukaryota; kingdom Metazoa; phylum Chordata; class Aves; order Suliformes; family Phalacrocoracidae; genus Phalacrocorax; species Phalacrocorax aristotelis. The sequence continues at coordinate 66,309,551 of NC_134279.1, read as the reverse complement.
GAAGGAGTGGCCTGTTACCACTCGAATAGCTACTTCAGATTGACTTGGACAGAAATGCTTTCATACGAAGAGGAAACAAAAAACTTCCCACATTTGGCAACAAGAGTGACTTTAATTATTCTAATTGCTCTGCAAAAGACTATTTTAAAAACCCCAAAATAACTTTACAAATGAATCAGACAACAGTCAGAACAGAAATAAGATTAGGGGAAAAAAAAGAAGCAAAATTATAGTTAAGGTTGGAGAGATGAACACTATATAGAAGACAATCCAAAATGCACAGTCACAAAGCAAAGTCAAAGATGCAGTCACCTGAAAAGCATGTAAGGCTCATAGAAGTTACCTGTTTAAACTTTTCTTAGTTTTTTAAATGGAAATTTTTTTGATATATGTATGGGCTGTCTGTGTAATTTGCACTAGGATATTTCTCATAATTCTGATCTTCACATAGTGTTGCCAAGTAGGAAGCTCAGGGTCCTACATTTGTGTAGCTTGCCATTCTTTTAAAAAGATGCCTGAAACTGTAGGTTATGTTGTTTTATATATATATACACATACACACACATGCGTACAGGTGCATATATGTATTAATACTGTTTAGGTCATTTACCTAGAAGTAAAAATCTTGGAAGGATTTTCTGACTCATCATGAGGGTTTTGATGCCAGTGCTTCCCTTCACAGTAGACTAATCATCAAACTGTAAAATAGACAAAAGGAAAGCACCCTCCAACGTATGAGTTGTTAACCCAATAGCTTGTCTCCATCTAGACCAATAATGGTTGGCAACAGAGAGCGGTCCTCCCATGGTACGCTTCTAGCAGTCTGGAAGACTGGATTTCAAAGGTTGCATTTAATAACCATCAGTAAATGTAAAATAATTCAAGACTTTGTCTAATCCTGTTTGGAACCAGTTTGCCCTTCTTGCGTCTACAACATCTTGTTACAAAGAGTTCTACAGATGGACTATATGAAATATTATTTGACTGATAGACACACAATATTCTCACTTAAGGGGTCCCTAGTACTTTCAGTGCGAGAAATACACTGCCTTATATTATTCACTAGTTAATCTCTGACAAGGTACTTTGCTCCTGCCGTTCTCTCTTTTCCAAGTTAACTTGTCTGGACTACTAGGTCCTCCTTTGTACAGAATTAAAAGCAAACCAGTTCTCAGACAGGTGCCAACTGACTTTTGAGTTTTCCTAAGGCTTGTGGTCACAGAAATAGGGACTTCTTGGGTCATTTTCTTAGACTTGGTTAAAGAGCATCCAGTTAAGTTTGGAATTGACACAGACCCTCCTACATGTAAAGACATAAAGCATTTAAAAGGTGTGAATACTTTAAGTCTGATATAAGTTCTACTATCCTGTGCATATTATTTTCTGTAAGAGAAGAGAAATTCCATCTTTTCTTGAGCTTTGTCATCTTATCTTTCTCAGGTTTTTGCTAAGTGTTTCAAATGAAAATCAGAATGGCTGTTTACTTCTAACAGTGGGGTTATTGCCCCGCAGTCCTCTATACTTTGTATCAAAATCTTTTTCCTTCCTTTCTCTTTTTTACCCAACTACCTTTAGTATTTGCTAATACTGCAAGTCTTCATTATGCTCTTTAAATCTTCTTTCCTTCTACAGTGCTCCTTTTGTTATGCTATATGTAATGGGTCAAAATGATCTCTGGCACAAAGCCACAGTATTAAACCAGAAATTAATATGGACCAGTATTCTTAGACTGAAAAATGCTTATAGTCTTTTGAACACCAAAGATAAGAGAGAGAGAGGCATATTTCTGAAATCTTTGCAAATGAAGGAGACAGGTCTCCTGTTTAAGGGAGTTTCAGCTGAGCACAGAAACAGACTGAATGCAATCAATCAAAAAAGATTTATTCAAGAGTCATAAATTAGGCTGTACCTTAGATTCCTTCAGATTCCTTTCTTATATATCATCTCTTGTCCTGACATTCAGTCTGAAGTATTTCCTCCAGCCAGTAAAGAAAGATTTTCCAAACTCAAGAGTCCAATTAGGGAAAATGTTCCCCTGCCTCTCAGCATTGCATTATCTGAACCAGTTCCCTCCAGAGCACCCTCTACAATGGAGGCATTTATAACTGAAAGTATCTCAGTAGGAAAGGGTACTCATTTATTGTATGAAAAATTGAAAACTACAGACTGAAAACAGTCACAGCTTGAGTGCTGCAGTATACCTGCTTTGTGTCTGGTTCAGGACTGAGGCAGTATTCAACAATTGTGAGGAAATACAGGGTAAAGGTGGGCTGAAAAGTTGGATAAAAAGTAAGAAAAGTGGTTCCAGACCAGCTGCTATGAGAAGAGCCCACAGTTACAAGTGCTCATTCCAATTTTCAGTAAGGAATTACTTTAGCAGCCTTTGTTTTGAGGATTCCCTTGGCTTTTGAAACTGCCTCCTTCACTGACACTTCCAGTTCCTGCAGCAGCTCCTGTTCTGTGAGTTAGCTGGCATCCTCTGGTCTGTAAGCAGAAGATTTTAAAAATAACAAACTTTAGCCTCTTTCCCTCCATTGTCAAGGTTCTGTCAACAATCACAAGAGGTAGAAACATTCTCAATTGCTTGTTCATAATGCTATGATGAATGGGTCTCTTAGCTGTGCTGGCACAAATGTCTGTGCACTCACACTGTCAGCTTGCAGTGAACAGATTTGGCTTTGAAAACATTTTTCTTTCTTTCCTTCTCTCTCTCTCTCTCCCTCTGTCTTTCTCCCCCCACACCCTCCCTGCACCCTGCCACCACTGCCAGCCCCCCCCCCCCCCACCGTAAACTTTAAGCCAGAGGAATTTCCCAGATTTGCTCTCAGCAGAGGCATAGAAGTGGTTCCGCTGGAAGAACTGAAAGGTTAATATGGTGTACAGACAGGAATGGGTAACATCAGAGAAGCCAATATTGCTGCTGAAACCACAGCCTGAGAGACCAAGAACTAGTGCTTTATAAATGACACCAAAGGTTGGAAAAACAGACCCCATGTATTTTAATTACATGACATATAATTTAACTATGTGTTGGAGGTTTTAAGTGTATGCTGGAGAAATATCACTATGTATTTACCCTTGTTTCAGAGGTAGTTTTCTGAGCTTGATAGACATATGCTGTAGTTGTTCCAGAGTGTTTTATAAACCCTTCTTTAAGCATGGTATTTCTGTCTATTTATCAATTAAAATAACTAGGCAAGATCTGATTCTGTTATTTCCTTTCAGTTTGCCTGTGTTATTGGTATTCTCCACCTTTCGCATCACTGTACATTCATTTGTTTTCCTTGTGACAGCTGATGTCAAGCTGATCTGTATTTAGCATCTCACCTTCAATATTTGCTAGGATGTGCCACAATTAGAGCAGTTGACATTTTAGTGTAGGCAGAACCACAATTATATTGTGTGTGTTTTCTGTGGGTTACTCGTCTGGCTACCCTTTACAAACATGCAGTCATTTAGATTCATTGCTAGGCAGTTCTGTATTCAGTGTTGACACAACGCAGCACTCATTTTGGGTCCTGGGTTTGGTTCCTGCTCCTCTGTATTACAAAGAGATAATGTTGCTGGGTCAGCAGAGAGATAGACGTGATGGAAGTTAGAAGGGGCAAGATGATAGAACGTAAATCAGAAATTGAGCAATGACTAAGACTATTTCTGGCTGGTCAAAATGTTGTGATACACAGCTCTCTGAATTGGTGAGACGTTGATGGTTGCAGCAACATCTGAACAATGCATCCCTGATCAGGCAGACCCTAAATATCTGAGTACAGTAGCTGGGCTGAGCACAAAATACTGTACCTGTTGAGGACACAGAGCTGAGTAGTGTATCAGTGAACTGAGGTCAGGGAAGAAAAAAAATGGTGTAAAGAGAATAAAATAGGTGAAGGTGCAAATTTATTTTCATTTCACATAAATAATTTACAGGTGATTTCTATGGATTCAGGGTAAGAATTTGACTATTTATAGACTAATTTAAAAGAAATATTGCTGAACCGGGATCTGAAGAAGGAGCACAAAGCCAAAATCATATTTTTATAACTTCCAAGTAGCTTTGGATAAGCATCTGAACTTAAAGTTCACTTTATCTTTTAGTGTTGACCCTTCACTGGTTTAAAAACATTGTCACTGTATTTGCAACACTGCCAGATCCACTGTGCAATCACATTGTGTCACATGGCTTTTCATGCCATCAGGCATGATAGATAGAGCTGTGCCATGTCAATGCCTGATGGAAGCTGGCAGAACATGATACAGTAATAAGAAAAATGCTCAGCATGTTAGCATCTTCGTGAACCAAGTGAAAATCAGGGTCCAAGTACCTAAGTTTCTTACATGAAGTATCTCTGGTCAAAGAAGCATATGTCTTTTCATGTTTCATTTCTTTACAATATATTTGGAAGCAACTCTGCTATGTTCAAACTGCTACACTGGTTATTATTATTAAATAATCTAATGATGATTTAATGAGGTGAGAGTGGATCAGTTGGTGTCATGGCTGCTAACAAAGTGGCCCTCAGCAAAGTCTCCTGCTTAGCAGGTTGCAGGATGAAGTCCACAACCTCAGCTACCAAAAATCGGTTACTGTAATAAATGAATGGTCTCTCCAGCCTTCAGGGTGCTGTGCTGTGTTAACCTCTGGACATCCTCCTCACCTTTGCAGTGGTTTGTATTCATTTAGCTTGGCTAAGCAATTGTTTCTCCAGAGCACTTGTAACATCTCATCTTCCTTGAAAATATATCAAGACTCCAAATTTTGCTTCAGGCTGTTTTCAAGAAAAGTTGTGTTGCCTGCATGAAATGAGTTGATTCAAGTATTTAGTATGTGTATATACTGTGCAGGGATGATAAAAGCCACACATTAAACCTATTTATGCACCCGGGCAATACCTTTCAGAAAGCAAGCTGAAATCTTGAACTCTCGCTCTCTGAGTTAGACACCAATATTTACTGTCTGAAATCATTTTTATATCTCCAGTTTGCTTTGAAAAATGGAAATTCAGGTACAAAACAAAAATGCTGTAAGCTAGCCACAGCTGGGGAGAAGTTAGGGACAGTCAATGAAGCCAGTGGTAAGGTGTAACAATGCTCATTTTCAACTATCTCCTAACATTTAGCACTCCATGCAGGCTTGATCTTTTTTTTAAAGCAAGGACTTGCAGTAAGAAAAAAATATCTTCTGTAGGCATAGTTGTGAGAATTATGCACACAAGTACTTCATGTCTGCAGCAGAAGCAGCAAATTCCAAAATGAGTGCAGGTTGAGAACAATTGCTCCAAATTTAACTTAATTATGATAATTTGCTGTTTTATTTGTGTTTAGTGCTTAAGGTGGTGTTCAAAATCTTGTTTAAATGGCAAGCAAGTATAGGAAATCTTGAAGATGTATTGTGGCGTTCTGAAGCAGAACAAATTAAGAATATTGCATCCTTCAAGTACTCCACAAAGAGGTTAGATAAACTAGAGTATTTGGGGCTAGTTAATTTAATTACTTTCTCACCGCACATATACTCAGTCTTAACCGCAGCATCTCACTTTACTGACTCTAGAGGAGCAGGCAGATTTCAATGGGTTCACAGAATCACAGAATGGCAGGGGCTGGCAGGGACCTCTGGAGATCATCTTGTCCAACCCCCTGCTTGAGCAGGCACACCCAGAGCAGGGGGCACAGGGACGCGTCCTGGCGGGGTTTGAATGTCCCCAGGAAAGGAGACTCCACAGCCTCCCTGGGCAGCCTGTGCCACTGCTCTGGCACCCGCACAGGTAAGTTTTTTCTCATATTGAGGTGGAACTTCCTGTGTTCCAGCTTGTGCCTATTTCAAGTGGACTTAAGCTCCAGATTTTGTCATAAGCTTAACATTAAGAGTTAACATTGTATGTTGTCTTCCCATGTTGTTTAACGTAACCTAAGAAATAAATTCTTAGTTTTTCTTTCCCAGTGCACATCTTTTATGGAATTCTAAAGAATCATCTTTGCATGTAAATACTTGTGCCTTTAGCCTTTCTTTTTGGTGGGCTTTGCTGGTTGTCTTGTCCATTGTCTGCTTCAACAATCAACAAAAAATTGGGTTTGTTTGCTGACTATTTCAGATTTATTGGTTCATGCTCAGAAAATGATAATTTTGTTCCTCGAACAAAAAGATTTCAACATTTGGTTGAAATTATCAAGAGAAAAACTAGATTTATTGAAAAAATAAACCATTCCATGATAGTCAAGGTCTCTGTTGTCCACAGCGGCCTGCACACTTTGCTTGTAAATCTATGTGTTTTCTTGTGTGTTTTTTTAATGAAGGCTTTTATGAATCTTCATAATTGGGGATGCAAACTGACATCAGAGCACCCACACTGGGGGTGCAAGCTGACAGCGGGGCTAAAACTGACATCTGATTATGCAGTACATAACTTGCAGCATTGGCAAAATAAATGTGCTTACCTTTTTAGATGAAAATACGGGATCTTAAAGACTAATAACGGTCATCTTTCAAGGCTATCTTGGATATTTTATGGAAGTTCTGTGTTACTTTCCACTGCTCTATCCAGCAGAACAATATTTTTAAACGTGAAGATCTAATAACTTATTCTGTATGAACTTACAGAGAAAAAGAATGACTATATGTTCATTTTATGTCATCATTTAGTTTAATTTAATTTTTGTTTCACAGTCTTAGTTCATATGGCAGCACTGTGTTTGTCTCATGCTTTCATTTGTGCCTTACAGACCACTACCTTTTAATGTGTTACCTGAGAGGTTTAGGATGTTGGACTATGATAATTTAAATCTTTGGGCCATGTTTATCTTATATTGCATGTTCTTCCCTACAGTCCAAGCATGGGATGATCTGGAATAACAGTAATTTAGGGCTGCCTTCAAGACAGACATCATGACTACTCAAAAAATGATACTCAAAATGATACTCAAAAAATGCCATGCAACTCATCATAGATGGATATGAATATTAGATGTAAAGCTCTGTCTATTCAAATAAGTTATCTTATTTCCAAATAATATACCAGTCAAAAACAGTGGTGAAAGAGATGAGCCACTCCCTACAAGTTTGGTTTGTTTGCTTGTTTTGTTTGGTTTGTTTATTTCTTTGTTTGTTTTTCCCTGCCATTGATTACAACAGCCAGCTGGCAATTCCTGGATTTCTAGCTTTCAAGAAATCTTCTAAGATGACTGAAGGTTAAAATTAGACACCCACTGAACTTTTAGTCTTGGTTTGAAGAATATTCTATATGTACCTTTTCAATATTTATTTAGTACTTTGACAATAAAAAGGGGTACTAGTTAGGTTTAATTCTAATGTGGGCATCTTCTGCCATACATCTTGCCACTTTTGTCATTCTTAAGTACGTGGCAGAGAAGGTAGAGGAGATAATTTAAGAGGTCTGCTGAGAGTCTGAAAGAACCTTAAAGGCTATTGAATGTTTCCTTTCAGAGTTTCAATATGCATCTTACACATACAGGATATTTGTATTGTACTCTTTCATCTAATAGCATATTTAAATCTCCAGATTACATGGCATTTAGAGCAGGAAGCAGATGACAAGAAATGTTTTTACTTCAGAGTAGCCTGATGCTTCAAAGGAACGAGGAAAGTTTGTCATGGCAAGTCTGGAAGCATACTTTTTGGTTTTTGAAAAGGCTTGAGATGCATGCTATCTTGGTGATACACCCTAGAACAGGAAAGGTGCAAGCTAAGTATTTTCTTCATTCCTGAGAAAAAGAATAAAGTGTCCCTTTTTACTGGTATATGGATTGCAGTATTTGACAACATTATTTTTAGAATTTGGCAAGTATCTAAGTAGCGATAAGGCTAGGTAGCAAGGAGGCTAAGGGGTGATCTGAGAGCTTACAGCTGCTTGGAAGGCAGTCACAAAGCTGACAGTCATACTCTTCTCAGTAGCACTAGATGACATAATAAGGGGCAACAGCTGCAGACTGCACTTCGAGACATTTAAAGTTGCCTTGTTCTGAGCAAGAGGGCTGACATAGGTCCCTTCCAACCAACATTTCTATGGTTTGAAGAAGTGGAAATGTAATATACCAAATTAATAATTACATGTTTTAATTTAATACAGTTTTTCTTTCTTGTTATATTTTGTCAGATGGCTGTATTAAAAGTCTGAGCTTTAACCTACTAATGACGTTTCCTATCTTCCCAATATTTCACATAGTAATCTCATGACATAAACCCAAAACTTTTCATTTGTTGTCAAGTACAGCTCTACAAATGGGAAGAAATAAATATATTATATTTAGAGATTCACAGAATGATGCTGCAAAGGACAACTGTCAGCACCTAATCTAAACTCCTGACTGCAGGGCTTTTTCAAATTATTACTTGTGTGCACTAGACACATCACTTAGAAAAAAACTTTCAAATGCTATATGGCATTTCCAGTGAACTTGTAAAACTGGTAATTGCAACAGTGACTACGTCTCTTCAGCCTTTGCATTTCCTCACCCGTTAAAATTTTTCAGACATTATGAGCAGTGACGTGATGTTTCTTTTTATTGTTCATTGATAGAGATAACAACAGAAATCTGAGATCCCATCCCATACATTCTTCATTAGAAACATAATCTTTTGATAATAACTCACTGGTCACAACTCTGTGTAGACTTACCCATTAATCTTTTCAAATCTTAATATTTGGGTTTTTTTGATTTTTTTACCTAACAAAGTGCTGCCTTTTAGAGTCACATCTCATTTTGAAAAACATATCTTGCCACGATCATTTTTTTTCATGTACCTTTCCCCCTTTTCTTTCTTCTGATGAGGTTTCCCACAAATTTTGTCTGTAGTGATTTAATTTTGATCGGCTCAAAAAAGTGGGGACATTAGCTGAGTCAGCCATGAGCTCATCCTCCCATCTCATCCTCCCATCACTCCCCAAACCGATGAACATAGTTAAATATGATGTCCTTTGAACACACAACAAGACTCAGACTGATTTTGTCTGAAGCTCTTCTCAATATATCTTGCTTTATCTAAAACAGTGCATTCAAATTTAATTTCTAGTAATAAAAAAAGATACCAAAAAACCCCAGAATATAGCTTTAAAAACTATCTAGAAGTGTGAAGGGATCTTAAGGAAATAAAGGCACATTTTACTTGTATCATGATAAATGAAGATACAGTTAGCTATCAACAAAATTAATGAAGAACCAGCTTAACACACTATTCTTAGATAATTGTGCAAATCAGATTCTTCTGCTTTCTTTTAATTAATGTTTGATTTCCTCCTAAAGCACCAGTGTTAGCTTCCATTTGCAACATATAATCTGGTTGTCTCCAGTTCTCTTTTCTTAACTGTAATGGAAAGTTTTTGATTATCTATCACTTTATCTTCTGAAGTGTGACCAAATGATGGCTTGCGAATTTTCAAAGAATAGTCCTGAGGTCTGGACCACAGTATCTTTAAGTGCTGGAGCTTCTCCTTAAAGATGTCTTAAGGTATTTGCTCATAGAGATTTAGCTTGATATTTTCAAGCTTGATTTTTTAATAGGAAAGAAAATCTAGGAATATTTTAGCCTATTCCTAATTGCATTTTCATACTGTTCTAATATATTCCTCCTAGGAATATGAGAAAGAAGTCCAGACACTGGTCTCACCTATACTGTGTAAAGCAAGTAAGTTAATGCAGTAAGTGGAATCATTCTGCATTTGTATTGCACAGCTAAGAACAGAGGGTACTCTTCTTACTGGCTAGTAACTCTTTATGTTATCTTTTTCTTGACGTTTGAGACCTCTAATGCAGTGATTTAGAAAAGACAGCATGAGGAAAGCATCACGTGCTTATTCTTAGTTGCTGCATTGTATAATACCAGGTCATTAATCATTAGTAGAAGGAGTAAAGGTCCCAATTTAGTGGCCTGGGGAGACATCTCCATTAATCGCTTGCCAATTGGAGGGGACACAATTGACTTTAACCTGCTGGCTATGGTCCATAGGAAAAGCTCTGACCCGTTTAATCAGCCTGGAATGTGTTCCATAACCTTTCAAGTTGGATCATTGAATGTCAAGTTCTGTTGAAGGCTTTATTTAGTCAACCATGACTGGTAACCTCCTTATCTTTTCCTTTTCGTGTCAGAGGTACAATAGTTTTATCAACACATGTGTGGCTATTTTCTTTTAAAGCTGCCAAACTGTATTCTGTTCAAATAGCTTTGAAAGATTTACCATAACTGCGCTGCTATCATATTTTATGCACAAGCTCAATGAAAAAGTGAAATTTGTAATTGTTTTGTTTTGTCTGTTATTTAATCTGCACTGTGAATAGTAGGCATATTTAGTGAGCTTCAATCCACAGTAACTTCCTCAGAGACTTGAGAAATATTAATAAAAGCCCTCCTTAGCTTCTGATATGTGGTGTATTCTTTCCTTCTTTCTATCGACCATAGTATATGTTAGCATGGTACCACCTTTAACGCACTTTATGCCACTGTTAACAAGGAATAAATTAAGTCAGAACTTCTGATGACACTGAATGACACAGTGAATCAAGATGTTACTGTTGTTATTTAGGGTTATTTCTGTTATTTCTGTGCACTTGCTTCACCTGCCAGTGCAGGTCACCTGAACTGTTTTGTGATATTTTATGAAAATATCCAGTAATATGTGCTGTTCTGGAAAGAGTAAATGAGAATCCTTTCTGAGGGAAGTACTGACTTTGTATTTTGGCTTACTCAGAAGTAGCAAACCAAGTGCAACTGCAGAATAGCGGCAGTCCCAATAATAAAACCTCTGTGTTTATTCTCTGTGATGAAACAGCTATCCGCCATCTACAGCTACCTCATAAAAAGGGACCAGATTGATGAGCTTAAGTTGCTGAGTTTTTCTTGGTTCTGCGAGCATTTTCACAGAATCACAGAATCACGAATCTTAGGTTGATGGGACCTTGGGATTTTGTTGCTTACAGCTGTGTAGGCAGTTTTCTTTCTCTCTTTTGTTGTTTCTCTCATTCTCCAGTTTTGCTAGGACAGAATGCTTTACATTTTCAACCTTTTCATTTTACAAATTGGTCTTTAAAATGCCTTGCTGCCTGGGTAATAATATCAGTGAAGTAATTTCTGTCTAACTGTAGGTGTATTCATGAATCTGACACAGTCACTGCAAGAAGTAAACTGTACATTTAACTAGTGGCATTTCATTGCATTTTCTGAGTTACGATCAGCATTAGTCTGTCATTAGGTCTAAAAAGATGTATTTAAGAAACAATATTGCATTTCCTTTAAAAGCTCCTTACCAGATTTGAATAATAACAGCCTACAAACATATTAATGATAATGAGTATGCAAAATGTTCTGTACAAAAAAAGGTCTGAAAAGCATGAATGGTGACAGATGATGACCAGAATTTTCAAAATTTATGATCATTACAATGTGAAAAAGTAATTATGAATAATAAAAATCTGTTGCAATAATTAGCCATAATGAATGCTCATAGCAAGGTAAATGAACTGGAACAATTTAAGGCAATAACACGATTTGAATTTTATACTATATCGGAATATTTTATCTTTAGACAAGCCAGCAATATACTCTTATATTACCACAGTTTTCAACTTTTTAGCCATGCATGTCATGTTCAAGTCCGTCGCTAAACTGTGATCTGTACATAAAGAAGAAGTGATAAAAAGAATTAATCACTTTAATACGGCAAGCTTCACTATATTTAAAATAAATATTTTCATGTGAATGTTGGTTTCGTACATATGCTAATAAACCTGTTTGTAATGTAGGACTTCTTTACATAGTAGTAAACCATTTATGGTGTAGGAAAGAGTCTGTCTAAGGTGTCAGTGTGTATTTTGTACAATCTAGGACACATCTGCGATGGCCTTGTGGAATTTTCTATGTATATTCATTCATGCTGTTCCAAGACCTGTTTGAAACAGTCAGTTCCACTTCTCTGAAACTGTGTTTCAACATGTGAGAATGCAGAAGTGCTCAGGGAACCCAGAGCCAGGGGATAGATTTGGAACTACTTTTAAGTTTGCAGCTCTGTCTCTTTCAAATTCTTTCCGGCAGTGAACCATTAATTCCGGGATGATGAGGTTACAACACTGTTGAATCAGAGTAGTCACTCCTGGGTGGACTGTCATCACTAGCATTCAAGGTCACTTTTTTTGTTACAGTGGACCTTTCCAAAATGCTGGAATTCATCATTCCTTAGACATGTGATGTATCAGATCTAGGGGCATCTCTCTGATTTCCCTCAGTTCGAAGTCATCTTCGCTTTTACCATCAGTCTGCCAAAACACAAGATAGGAGAGCTTGTTGAAGCCCATGAGGCAAGCTGTCTCTCCTTTTTCTGTTCTGCTGTTTTAAGAAGATGATTCTGAGATCACTAAACTTGTAATACTTCTTAACCTTGGCTAATTGTTGGTTTGCCAAAAATGCTGTTCACTCTTGCATACGCAAACTGCTTTTTCAAAAGTTTATTGCTCGTTCCCTGCTAAGAATCTAGCTGCCATCAGTTTTATCCTTAAGCCACTGAGTTTTGCTGCACCTTGCTCTAACACTCATGTTCTCTCATTCCTGAAGAAGTTAATGGCAGAATAGGCATTCAGCAAGTGACATTTCTGAATAAAGTTGTGACCCAACTGATGTTAAAATCTGTGGAAGTCTGTCTGCAAACTATAAAAAGAACTGAACCAGGACTTCCAGAAATGTGGCAGGTAAGTCCTTTCCTTACCCTCTATTAGGACACAGAAGCTCTCCTGGAAGTTGTACTGAATTTTGCTATTGAGCGTTTTTTTCAACAAATACTCTGAAGCTGAGGGAAGAATTTCTGAGCTTGCATTTTATAAGATGTCTTTAGAGCAGACACCTTTGCCAAAGGCTTAAGATTAATTTAAAATTCATTTTTTGCAAGTCAAAATAATAAATTATATTTAATATCAGAGAAATAATAACTAATATAATCTTAGGGAGGCTGGTAACATTGTATTTGATGCAACCCTTTTTTTTTCTATTATCTGAATGAATTATTAATGGTTATATTTTCGTACAAAAGATATATAGGCTGATTCTGCCCTTAGACCACTTTTATTCTCCATTTTTTTAAAAAAAATGTTTTCTAGGTGTAGTTTCACCTGCGAACTTGTGACATATGAATGAACCCCCAGGTAGAGATCTGACAAAACCCATTCAAGACAACTGGGAGTTAGAGTCCTTTGGGTTTGGGGTTTGTTGTTGTTGTTGTTTGTTTGTTTGTTTGTTTGTTTGTTTGTTATTACAGAAGTCTTTGGATAGTAGTATGGGACCAGTGGAACACATTTTAATTACTTTTTTACTGTTTCTTTTTAATCTGTTTCAAACAGAGAGTGCAGTGTAATACTGAGCATATCATAATCCCAGTCCTTGTTCTGTGTGTGGGTTTTTTATCCTGTTAACTCTGAACAATTTGTTTTTCTGGGTCAAATGAATTTCTAGATAGACCAAATACTTTCATGTGTGGCAAGGACAGTAGGACATCAAAACACATATACCCCAGGGAATAGCTTTAAACTTCCTCTTTTGATAATACTCTTCCTGACATGTTCAATGCATCCATCACATCAAAGCTTTAACTTTTTTTTTTCCTTTTTTTTTTTTATTTTTAAAGAAACAGCTTAAGTCTGCTTTGGTTAGAGAATTCATAGAGGTTTTTAAATAATAATAATAAGAAAGAATTATATACTTTCAGAACAGGAATTGCAATATGCTTGAGCAAAGACATCTGCTATTTTTATTCTCAGTTCCCTAAGAATAGAAATTTGTTGTAGAAGATGGCAATGTAATGTGAAAGTCTACAGAATACTGAACATTAAAACCAGTGGGTACATAGATAATAAAAACATTAAATTGGTCTGAGCCTGTAGCTCTGTTCTGGATTAGAGCATGCAAGAACCTGGGACTAGTATACTCAGAACTAAGCTTTGAAGTGGTGCTTACTGGGGTATCCTGTCTGTGCTGCGCATGACACTAGACACACTTCTTCCTTCTCACGGCTTTGTTTTCAGCTAAGTAGAAATCCTTGTTTATAACTAAATAGAGTTTATAAATATACACTGCTCAGGCTGGGAAGAAGGATTGCAGATAAAGGGATCACTACTTTGTAAAGAAGCCTATAACTTCTGCAGGATTCCCCTTTTTACACCCTTGAGTTGCCTCATGCCTGCTTTTGCAAGCTGGGGAACAAGCTATGAAACTACTGAGGGCTGGCTACTGGCAGGTGCAGTAACTTTGTAACGTGTTTAAGCACCTGTAAAAGGAAATGCGTGGAGGGACTTGTTGCATGTAATAATGACTTTTTTTTTTTCTGTTTCCAGTGTTTAACAACTGAATATGCTCTTCTTGTTCGTATTGTCTTGATAATGAATAACTTACACCATTTCTTATTTTGTTCTCATACGCCCCTGTTGCCTTACACTGTGACTGCATGTTACTGTTAAGACAGAAAAACAAAGAAAGATTTTAGTGGGGTTTGTGAAGCTGTGGTGGGAAGGGACCCCTTTGTTCCCAGGGTGAGGGCCTGCCCACAGGAAAGTCAGTAAGACCCACTGATTCAGCTGAGTGACATGGGCATTTCCAAGAAAGGATTCTGGCACCAGCCCCCAGGCTTCTTCAGGCATGACAGCGGTGCCGCCTGCTCGGAGGAGCAGCAGGACCTGTGTCACAGCTCCCAGTGAGCTCCCATCTCAGCAGGAGGGCCAACACCTGCCCATTCAGGGATGCAAGGCTTTCTTTCTGTGCATGCTGGGATCTCTCGGGTTCTGCTGTATCGAACACCTGGTGGGAGTGACGAAGCAGGTTGCCTTGCCTCTCACGGGAGGGATCGCATGGCCTTCAAGAGAAGCAGCTGCTGCGGGATCCAGATTCCTGCCAAGTCCGGCAGTAGCTCCTGACTTCAGGGCTGAGGATCATACACCCACGCATTCCCATGCTTCATGCTGAGCATGGTCAAGAGCACATTGCTCGGTAGAAAAGAGGCCAAGGAATACTGCAAGTAGTATTTTCTTCTGCAGGTTTTACACAGTATTGATTACAAGTGATCAGCAACTATGACAAAATTAGGAAAACAATGTTGTTCAGTGTTATAAATAAATTCTCTCTCTTCAGTAATATATGTTGAGATCTCTTGTTACAGGGTTACTTACGAATTTCTTCATAGAATTCATGCTGCCATATTCACAAATACTGTTAGAATAATTGAAGATTATAAGATTTTAGTAGTTTATCTAGATTCAGAAATGCAGACTATGCAGTCCACTTCAGTCTGACGTACTTAAGTTGCTGTCTACAGAAGCACATTTTTTTGACCAGCATTCCTCTTTACACCATAGATGAATATTGCTTACATTGTTATATTCTGTGCAGTTGGAAATTTTTTTATTGCATAAAGTCATGTTATTTAAAATAATGAGATGTACAAGAATACTGAAACTAAACAAATTTAAGTCTGTTTAGAGCAGAAATGCAGTTTGAATAGACAAAGGGGTTCTGCTACATTTATTTCTGTGCTGGTTTTTTTTTGTACTCCAGCCTTTTTTTGTTGCAGCAGCTTTGTGACTGGACTGAAGAAAAGACATACAGACTTCACAAGATACTTTAAATGCAAAACATTGATTTAAATGCAGTTCTTAGTTCTACTTGATGACTCTGTGGTTTCTGTGATCATTTGTACTTCTGTCACATCTTTTCAGTAATGTTCCATGGACTATGTTGTCAGAAAAAGTGGGGATGGCTGGATGGCTGGTGTTTTGATGCACATCATAGTATAATTATGGTATGAAACTGCTCTATAAACATTGCAACATTAAGACTCACAGTCTCAATTAAATATTATCTAACTGGTAGGTATGATATTTTTTATTTTTTTGATATTTCCCGACAAAATGTTTAAAGCTTTGGTTAACCACTTTAAGTGAAGAGGCAGCTGTCCAAGCTGCTTGGTGTTAAGAAAGGCAAGAAGGAGAGGATGAGAACTGACTCAGCACCAGCAGTCTGTGCAGGACAGTATTTAAAGCAGCAACTTACTGGTGTTTTTTAAAAGGAGCAGAATTCTGAGCCCCTGAGGGCCTATGTGGGATTTACAGCCTTCTGTAGAGGAAGGGAAAATCTTCCAGTTCTTGCAAGGTCATGATTCATGCTCAGTGTTGTAGCTTTGGTGGGAACAGCAGAAAGGCAATATTTTGCCTCTGCAGACGGCAGGAGTGCCCACCTTCCTCTTTTTGGTCTGCAGTGCAAGCTGTAGTCTTAATGTCTATGAACTGGGATACTTTTGGACACCTAACCATGGTTTCTGCTGGCCACTTACATGACTAAAGTCTTCTCCGTTGATAAAGACAATGAGGTCACAGCTCCCAGACATCATAACGTCTTTCTTTTGGCCACTGTCTAATGCCTCTTAACAGTGCTGGTAACAGCAAATCTGTAGAAAAATAGTGTGGTATTCCTTTTTGATGAGCAAAATTAAATTAAACATAAAACAGAATCCTTCTACCATCTAATCATTCATGATCAATCATTATCTCATTGTGTGCTTTTTACAATATATATGGCTGTGTAAACCAGTCTAGTTTTAAGATCATCCTGCAAGACTTTTAGTGCTTTCTCTCTGCCTGCCTTAGACATATACAGACATTTAAAAATGTATATAACATTACCTTTCCATGCACAACAGATACAAATACGCAAGAGGGGGAGGAAAACAAAGAAATGCATGCTGTTAGTGTGATACTTCATGAACCACTGGTGATGTATGTGACACCACGGCTCTCACAGTGAGCTTGCAAGCTAAGTCCTTATTCCTGCAGGCCTGGAGTCCATGGGGTTTGTGAGAGTGCAGGGTCTGACTGCACACAATACCTTTGCAAGGGACTTTCTGTTCCCTTTATGTTATTCACTGCTAAGTCTATGGGAAGCCAAAGAGATCCAGAATCCCACTGGCACATGAGTACTGTATTTCCTAGTTTAACCTGTGCTTTTAATCCACATAACGCCTCGTTAGTCAGGCTTTATGGGTGTAATCCTGAGCCCATTGATCTCAGTGGAAAATTGCCCACTGATTCCACTGGGCTTTCGATCACTGCCTGTACATGTGGTGTTAATTTCACCTTTAAATCTTGTGCAAGCCTACCAGGTTTGTGACTTACCTAATTTTTCAAGGTTATACACAACTGAAAGTTAAGTGAAAAACATGCTTCCCTCTGTGTACCTGAGAAGAAACCCTGCCAAGTCCAGCACAAAGTGGGAGGAAAACCAGGAATTTCTGGATGTGAAACTTCCCCCTACTCTGCCCCAGTTTTGAGTGTGGAGGACCTCTGTGCCATGGAGGTTCACAGACTTGGCTTCAACACCTGGCCATGCTGTCTAGCTCCAAACTTGGCCTGGCTTCAGATTTGTTTTTCCTCAGAACCATGGGTGCCTCCCACAGAGAGCTGAAGGGGATGGAAAGCTTAAGCAGTCCCACAGGGAACTTAAATCTTAATTCAGGAGTACCAAAAATTGATTCTTTGCAGCTGTGGAACAATTTTTTCTTTCCTGAATTGAGGGAAGAAAAGCTCAAGGAGCTCCAATATATTTCTAGGAGCCAAATTTTTTATTGTACTTGGAAATTTTTATTTGATCAGCAGCCTTGAGATTTGAAGAGGATTATTCACCTCCCTTCCTTGTTTCGAGAACTAGCATAAATAATCCATTTAGTGATAATGCTGTGCCTCCCACAGTGTGCTTGTTTATCATTAGAGTTCTCCAGCTTTCAGTGAGCTAGTGCACTCTGATTCCTGGCTGGATTTATAATGCAAATGTCAGGCAGGAAATCCATTCCTCTGTTTTCAAGCCAAATCTTTTTTTTTTTTTTTCCCTTTTTTTTTCCTTTTTTCTTTGGATTTGAATTATACATTTATGGAATAATCAGGAAATATTTGAAAACATTAAAATTATCTCAACATTGAAAACCATGTTGGCGTTAATCTCCAGCCTGAAAGTTAGCTATAATTTCATAGAAGTTCCATTTATGTACTGTTACTTTCACTACATTTTCTCTAAGTAAGGGTCTTCAGCATGCAGATCAAACACATGGCCATTCTTTCTTCAATGTGTAATGTCTTTTCACTTATTTTATTTGTATATTGTATCTTTCTCTAGAAGAGTCTGAGACTTTTTAAAGGGTTCTTTCTGAGTAAAAATGCCTACAGGAGTAGGTACATCAAAATAAGGAACAATCAGTGAAAACGATTGCAGGAACCAGAAGAAAAAAACCTGTCTTCATTGGTGAGATCTGTGGAAATAACTGTAGGAAGAACTTGTCCCAGGAAACTTCCACACAGTGCTCAGTGTAGTCCAACTGACATGATCAAAATCAACATGGCAGGCACTGAACAGATTACAAACTCTCTAACTGATAGGTCTTCAAGTGCTGGGGATTCAAAAGTGACTGTGATTTCAGGACTCCACTGAAATGCAGGCTTCTGGTATAGAATGATAAGTGAAAAGGAGGTACTGTCCTTGGAAGCTGTTTAGTAGTTTAAACCACTGAACTAAACTGTGTAGTTTAAACTATTACTTATTATTGTTTATAACTATTCTTTAAACTAAATAGTTTAGTTTAATAGAAAAACATGAAGTAGGGTTATCTTGCTTCTATATTGGCACTGAAGTATGGCCTCTACCAGAATTATTATCTAGCCTCATAACAGACCAATAAATACCTTGTTAAATTAGAGACCCTTCAGATAAGACCTACGAGAATGACACAAGATTTGAAAAATCCAGCTGGCAGTGAGAATTGTGAGAAGGTAGATCTGTTTAGCTCAGGCAGTGACAGTTAAGGATGACCTTGGTGGTCATTAGGGGCAGAAGTATTTGTGATACAAGTGTAGGAGGTGCATAGACACAATCACCTCCTAGAAGATGGATCTGTGCACCCTATCTGCAGTACTAATGTAGGTGATAAAGCCTGAATAGCTTCTCCAGTAAAGGAGAGCACAAACTTGATAAAAGGCAGCTGTATGGCCTAAAAATGAATACTGAAAGAGATTAGTTAGAGAGAATATTGTAGACATTGCAACTAGATCAATTCAGACCAGAAATGGTCACTGGAGAGTACCCACTGAAACTATTTACCTGGTCTTGCTGTGTATTTTTCATATTTTTCATTACTACAGTGTTTTCCTTTTTTTTTTTTCTCATCATCAATTTAGATGTTTTTAGGACTTATCTTCTACTTCACAAGAACTACTCTGAAAAAGCCCAGCATTCAAGACATCACACTGGAGGAGTGTAACAGCTATTCTGGATTTATTATTTGTGAAAACATACTACTCGTGTTTCTTCCAAGTCTGTTTTCAGGATCATTTGATTTAATAAGTATTTTAATTTCTGTCAGAAGTAGGCATTTGTGCCTACAATACATATGTACAAATAGAAAAGACTTAAACAAACCCAGATTTTTCATTTTCATGTGGCAGTTTGATCTTTCATAGGTAGAATATTAGGGCTTCCTTAGCCTTTATGTGAGCAGGGTGTTCCCAAGCACCATTCATTTCAATGACAGTTGTAACTGTCCAGTGTCACTAAATTTGAATTGGGGATTGATTTATCTTTTGTATCATAAGATCTGAATCATTGTACCTGAATAATAATGTTGTACAGGTAAGTGAAAGCAGAATTTCCAAGACAAGAAGACCACGGGCCCTGTGCATGTTCTGTGACCCCCTACTTTTAACAGGAATAGTCCATTTGCAATATATATATATATCTCAGCAAAAAAATTAAAATGAATGAAGAAAGATATCTGAGCAACAACACAAAAAATTATCTTTGGCTTAAGAAATGACAAAGTTTTTGAATGTTATGCAAAGTAAGAATACATAATAGCACGAGGTAGGACAAATCAAAGTCATTGGAAGACTTTTTGTCTGAAACACCACATAGTTTGGAGACAGAATAAAAATTCTTGTAGGCTGATAAATTTTTGTGTTTTGTACTGTTGTACTTTGTAGTTTGTGATTTATGTGAAAATTGAAATATCCCTGAGAAAGCCTATTCATATGATATTTCAAGCCTGAGAAAAAGTGGGAAGGTGAAATCCTCTCAAGAAAAATTGAATGAATATTTCCTATCCAACTGTTCAGAATTCCATCAGTTTGAAAAAAAATGAAGGCATGTGTCCAAAGCTAAATTGCTATAGTCATGTGCACCTAAACCTGTCCCCAGTTACCATGAAGAAATCTGTAATCAGAATTACATAACATCATCTGGATGATTCCTTTCCATAACTAAAATTGTTCCCAAATACTTTTGAAAGTGAAAACCTGAAATCTTTCTTTTACTTCAGTCCTTGTCTTTCAATC
Source organism: Phalacrocorax aristotelis (assembly GCF_949628215.1). NCBI lineage: Eukaryota > Metazoa > Chordata > Aves > Suliformes > Phalacrocoracidae > Phalacrocorax > Phalacrocorax aristotelis. The sequence goes on along the minus strand of NC_134279.1, from coordinate 66,289,205 downwards.
TTTTAGTTTTTAAGCACCATCAAAAATGGAGAGATGGAATTAGACATGTGACACTTAAATGCACGCTTAGAAAGGCAGTATTAAGAACAGGTATAATCTTCGTAAATAACACCTGGGGACAGATAATCACCAGTTACATTCATTTTCCTGCTCAGGATTTTAGTCACTGGCATTAGTCAGAGTTTTATAAAGGAATAAACACTTCTGTATCTATAGATTTTGTAGATTTTTGTAGAGAAGTTTAATTTTAGAATAAAGGGATCTTTAGATTGCATTGTGCTGCTATGTTCTTTGCATGAAACCTTTACATATGTTGCTTATTTCAGTCCTGAGGCACATGACAAATGCTGTTTAAGCACTAGATCACTTTTCTGTTTTCCTTCCAAGTACCAGCTGGAAGTTTGTGAGGAGCTCAGATGAAGATTTGGTCTCCACAGATCTCCATCTACTATTTTCATCTCCAAGATCCAAACCCCATGGCAGCTATAGCACCCTCACAGAGGCACTGAGTGCTCTTAGCCATCTGTACACGTATCATTACAGTTAGGTAACTGGTGCTTAGTTCCGTGAAAAAGACAGTGGGAATGTTTTGAGAAACTGCTTCTCCAGTGAGCTCAGCTGAGCTGGATTCAAGCCTTCAAGGGCCATATGATTTGTTCTGCCCTGTGTAGCTCTCCATGGCTGGAAGCAGTCTAAATAAACTCAGGAGCTGCTTTCAGGAATGGGATTTGAACCTATGTCTCCTTTGAGGGGGAATTCACTGCTGGAGGACAATATGGTGCTATAAAAATGTATTAGTTATTAGGTGACATTACAGCTGTACATTTCAGCGCAGGAAATGGCATTCATACGTGGGGGATAAGACTCAAAATGAAAAGGTGGAGAGCTATGTAAAGTCCTTGTCCTGAAACAGATTAACAGTGCCAACAAGAAGTTTCCTTGTGTGTCTGTGCTATAACCTTAGGACAAACGGGGAAGTGACTCCAGGCCCCTCAGAGACTGTTTCTCCCTCCCTCCCTCCCTCCCTCCCTCCCTTTGTGTGCTGAGCTGAGCTTCAGTGAATACTGTGTACTTGAAAAGCCTTGTTAAGTAAAGGTCTTTTCTCTTGTAACCTCTCCTGGGTGAATTTCATTCCTTATAAATAGTTTAAACAAAGCCAACACACCTTAACACTTCTGGTAGGCAACAAGAATTTGAGGTGATCGCCTGAAGGCTCTTTTTACTGAAAGCTTGGCGCCTTGCCTTGCCTTTGCCTTTGCCCTTGCCCTTGCCTTGCCTTGCCTTGCCTTTGCCTTTGCCCTTGCCCTTGCCCTTGCCTTGCCTTGCCTTGCCTTTGCCTTTGCCCTTGCCCTTGCCCTTGCCTTTGCCCTTGCCCTTGCCCTTGCCCTTGCCTTGCCTTGCCTTTGCCCTTGCCCTTGCCCTTGCCCTTGCCTTTGCCTTTGCCCTTGCCCTTGCCTTGCCTTGCCTTGCCTTTGCCTTTGCCTTTGCCTTTGCCTTTGCCTTTGCCCTTGCCCTTGCCCTTGCCTTTGCCCTTGCCCTTGCCCTTGCCCTTGCCCTTGCCCTTGCCTTGCCTTGCCTTGCCTTGCCTTTCCCTCCCCCTTTGCCTCCCCCTTTCCGTCCCCCTTTCCCTTTCCCTTATTTACCCCAAATCTGCAGATGTTTAACTTTGACAGCTTTACTTCTGGGACTTTGGAATCCAGTCATCACAACTTTTTCCTCTCATTGAGGCAAATGAGTTGGCACTGAAGTCTAAAGTGGTTGACTTTCATCAAAATCTAAGCCACTTATAGCAGTGTAACTACATCTCAATTAATTTTATTTAAGTATTATAACATGCCTCTTATTGGAGGACAAGTTATAGCCCTTCTCCATTAATCCAAACTGCATTGCAAGCACAGCCTCAATACAAACTTAAATCCATGTAAAGTCAATACTTTTATGACTTTATCAAAACAAGAACAGATACTGAGTTGCAATGGCATTGTCTCTTATATTCGGTAGGTCAAAAGAGAATCAGCAAAACCTGTAAAAATGGAAAACATTTTTCTTAAGTCAGAAATCAATTTTCTAAGATTTTATTTTCCAAGATACAAAATTAATTACGATTATATTAAATTGAAATGCTGAAATAAAGATGGATGACTAATCAAACCAGCTTCTCCAATATATTGCTTGTTGGGAAGGGAAGAGCTTCCCCAGCTGCAGTAATTTGTCACTTTTGTTGACAGATGACGTGCAATAAATTCTTATCTAGAGTGAGGTACTCTCAGCTTCACATCATCCAGCAAATGTCTGTAATGCTTCTTCTACATGGCCTTTCCAGTGACCTGAAATGTGGATTGTTCCCTGATCACTACGTCTTCACTAGAAGTCAGCTTGCTGTTGACCTTCTTTAGCATTGAGTTGCAAATGGCTGTTGAGGACCATGTCAGGAAATGGTTGGAAGTATTATTTTACTTCAAAAACTGTTACTAAGATGCTGTTGAAATGCTCTGATAGAGATAATGAGAGAAATACTTCTCTTCGATTAAGTCATGATATTTGAGAACCAGAGGACTAACGCATAACTACTGGGGATGCTTAATATTTTTTTCTCATCCTTAGTTTAACTCCCCTTCATTGATTGAAATTTTGCCCATCTATACATAGGGAGTTTGTGTACTTATGGTACTTTTATGTGGACCAGCATTCCAGCTCTGCAGTAACAGCTCTGCAGTAAAAAAAGATGAGGTAGGGCATACCGGCAAGGAATATTTAACCTTACTGCAAAGTCTTATCGTGTCATACTAATTGACATACCTTTCACATCCCAAAAGAGGCAGTGGGGATGATGAAGCATTGCAGCTGAGCAAACCCACTAAATAATATAATGCCACCAGATATTAGTCCTAGATATATCTAAGCTTTGATTTCCAAGAAAGTAAGGGAAGTAGGAATATAGATTTTATAACCAACATATGCATACTTTTATACATTTCCCTTAATATATACTGAAGAGATACATATGGTCTGTGATGTAAACATGGCTGTAAAAGTGTCAATGCAGTGCATGCATGTACTGTAGAAGAGAACTTTCTGAATGTGTTAATTTTTTTGCTGTATCTATCAGTTCATTGGTTTAAATCAGGAACTGAAGTGGCATTTGTTGACATGCAATTTGACCCATAACACAGAATTTTTTAGTCAACGCCATTTACAATGTTAATTTCTAAGCAGATTAATATTTTTCATGAGAATGACATCCAGACAGAAAAACAATGAAACAGGTAATCTGCTAATTCAGTTGAAGAACTCTTCTGTTAAAGTAGGGGCCTCAGAGCAGTGGGAGCTGAAGAGCACAAGTTAGGAAGAAAAGACCGCATGGTTGCATAGTACTGCATAGTTTTCCTTTCCAAAGAGAAACAAAGTAAGAGTTACCATGGTGAAGTGCAGGGAAGAAAGTTACACACTGCAATACTATGTAGGCTGAAATTAAAAAATAGGGCATAAATAAAATAAAAATATAAAGATTAGCCATGGGAAATACCTGTTTACAACTCATATTAATCGTGCGGCCAGACTGTCAAGCGCAGTTTTCACATTTTGTAACTGCAGCAAGGGATGGACTATGTAGATTAAGTGATCTTTTATTATTTCTGAATTAGAAATAGAAAGGGAAGAAATTAGAGAAATTAGAAGGGAAATGTATGCTTTCTCCAAAAACACAGACTCTCTTAAGTTAGAAGGGATGCCTATGAAGAATGCTGGTGATGCCAGTGTAAGAACAGTCAGGAGGAAAAAATTACTTCACTGTCAACTGAGATTGTTTTCTCTTTTCCCCCCACAGTGTTCATCACAGTAGCCTCCAGCTGTTTTCCCTGGGACACAGCCCTACTGTTCTGGGGCATCCAACCTCCAGGGTACAAAAAGTAGTAGTTTTTAATTTCAATCTCCAACACCTGCATGAGGGAGGGATCTCTGGTCCCTGGTACCTTTTAGTCATTGACTTCCCTGAAAATAGGATTGAGCCATAATACGTCCCTGGACAGCTAGGAGATATTGGGCGGCTAATAAGTCTTATGATATATGCACACTACTGATTTACCTTTCTAGATTTTAAAATCTGAATACCAATGACATTTGCCCGGGGATACATGTTAAGCAGGTCCATATGGAAATATTTTCCATGCATCAAAACCATGTCCTTAGGGTTTTTGCATTGCATAGTTTGTCAAAATCACTGAGATTGTTCTCAGATACATATATATAAAAATAAAAATAGATATGAATATGTATTGGACTAAAAAGCTTTAAATAAAACACAAGTGCTCATAGCTCTGCTCCTTGGTTAAATTCTCAGAGTGAAATTTCACTTTGTCCTTGAATTACAGGTTTATCAGATAAGGGAACTGAAGATCTGATCTAGAGACAAGACAAACGCCCCCTTGGTGCTGCACTTGAAAAGACAGGCAGAGGTTTAACCTTGGGAGTAAAGATTTGCAAGGACATTAAATCTAGAACTTCCTGTTGAGTTTGTATGCATTATGCTATCCCAATAGAGCTGTTTTGTTAACTATTATAGGCCAAGACACGTAGCTTACTATTTCCTAATGTGCATTTTAATTTCCGTTGAAAAGACTTGCACTTTAGGATGTGGCCCTGCTGTCATATCCTGTCAAACGTATACTTTTTACTCATTTAAAAGCTTTGCTTTAATTTCCAAACCTGTCTTACACCTGCAGAATATTACATTAGGGTGCTATCCTTGGGAACATTAAAACCAGGAAGGCAACACAAGAAAGTCTGAAGATAATACCTTTCAGGAAAAAAGCTCTCCAATGCCTGGCACAGATCCAGCTAAAGAAAGGACAACCCCAGGTACATCTTAGTCCACTCCTACTGGTATTAAGGACTTTTCTTAACCCTTAAAACACATATCCAGCAGAGAATACCCAGCTAACTATCTAATGTTAGAAGAAAGATTTTTTTATATGATCAGATTAGTTAAACAGATTTTTCTGCAAGGGAAAGAACTATTAAAATACGTATTTTTTATGACTGACAATCAGCAGAATGAGTGTTTCATATAAAATCTATTTTCCTTTTGGGACACAATTTGTTCCTGATCTTTCTCCCTAGCAGACCAGTTTCCAAGGAGGCTAAAAATAAATAGTCTCCTTTGAAGACAAAACGGTGACTGAATTAGTATGCTCCTGTGAAACAGCAATTATTTCTGACAGGTGAAAAGGCCATTAGACACGAATTGATTTTCAGAGGTACTGTGAACTCTTAGTCTGGTCGACAGGAGCCGTGTGCGCTCAGCACCTCTGAAAATCAGGGTCAGGCTTGCAAGGTGCTGAATGACCTCAACCCACAGAAAGTTTTCTATACATTTCAGGACCTGGCCTTTAAAAATGAGACAAGAAATCTGTAAGCCCAAATACATACTGTGAAAATTTGGAAACACAGTCCCTGAGCTGTCATGTTGGCTGCTTTAAATGGCATTGAACTTAGCACCATGAGGTCCTGAGAAAGCCACATAACTTCCCTGTACTGCTTCCACTTTTATTCCTTCTGTGTCTTGTCCTTCTAAATAGCATCAAGACCTGAACCTTCTTGTGCTTATGAATACAGCGCCTAGCACTACTGGGCTTTAAGATCAGTCAGAACCACTTATTACTATGAAAAGCCTCTTCAAAAATATGAAAATTATGAAATATAACTGTTTAGAGAATTGTTAAAGCTATGCGTCTATGCACCTGAGAATACAGGTGTGTTGGGCTCTTAGTCACCCATATTCTTCTAGCTTAAAAATAAATTCTGAAATTGTGATCTACTCAAAGCATTGAAATCTAATTAATATATGAAAAAAACCAATAAAACCCAGGAAAACAGCAATTTGAATGAGAGAGAACAACTAAGTACTAACACAGATGAGACATAAAGAGTTATGCACAGGAGAATGTATCATTAATAAGATTTTTTTCTAATGTCTTCATTTTCCAGAATCAGATTAGATCTACCACTTAAAGATTAGTAAAGACTTGAGTCCAAACATATCTGATTTTTGAGGAAGCTCAGACTGGTACACAATTCCAGAACTTTGTCATGTGAACATCTTCCGTTATGTCATGATTGCCTTTCCTTTCATCCTTTCCATATATCACCATGTATGTTGCACATGCTACGGCCAGTTAATTTTATAGTAGCAAAAAAAAGCTATGTAAACAATATCAGTATAGATGTGCTGGACATATTTATGCGTCAAGTCTTCTACATAAAAAGGGCTAGAAAATTGACTCTGTTCTGACTGCTGCCAAAGATTGTCTAGTCAAGTCCTTCATGTGTGCTTCATCTCCTGACTGTATAAAGGGACCTTAATGGCCTTCGATTTTCAAACAAGAAATTATGGTAGGACAAAGTTAATGTTTGTAGACAACTTTAGTATTCTCAGGCAGCAGGTGATTTAAACTGTGACAGGTGCTTCTTTCTTACATGTCTACATCTTCAGGGACTTTTATGTGTGGTTGTCCAGTGGTGCTCATTGACCTTTTCAGTGTTCTGGTACCATAAATGTAGCTGGAAAAGAGCAATGTTTAGGATTATGATTGCAATAGTATAGATTTTTTTTTTTGCTACAGTGTATTAGATTTTACCCTTTTTATCCATCAGATGGGTAAAGGGAATATATACATTTCTAGCAGGGCATTTAGTAAAACAGTGACTAGAACGGTATGGCTAAAATGATGAAGTTTTCTTAGATTTATGTTTCCCGGATTATAAAGGAAAAACTTGGTGCTATGCTTGTGTCTTGGCTCTTGCAACATTCTTGTATAGGCTAGACTAGATGTATGTCTGCTCCCAAGTACCAATATTTGGAAATTGTCCTAAAATTAAACTCCTTTATCAAGTCCTTTGCACCACAGCCCCCAGACAGGAAATACCAACATGGAAAACCTTGATCTGAAAACTTTGAAAAGCTTGAGTAAATTCATACTTTGGCTCTTTGAAAGGGACCCTTGAGAGCTGAAATGTATGTATTGAGCATTTAAGACCTATAGCTCACAAAATGAAACTTGACTCCAGACAGGTTTCATTAATTGGGAGAAGTTATGATGATAAGCATTGCTTTACTTTTCTTTCTTCCTAGCAATAAAGCTTGCTAAAATTACAATGTGCTCTATCTTAACTGTCAGAGTAAAGAGGCTTCATGTTACTAAAGTTTTTGCTTTGTATAGTCAGTGTAACTGTACTAAATAATATCTGTGAGTGCTTGGAGCATTCTCATGACTTTCATGCAGCATAACAGGTCACATGAAGTAGTTAAGGCCTGAGATCAGTACAGCGACTGGTATGCCTTCACCCAAGTTCTTGTCAAGCTATGCAGAGCTAGGCCTTTTCAATTAAATGAAGCCTCTGTTCCTTGAGGGAAGGCCACAGAGACGGTGTTATTACTGTCATCTATGATGCTTATGTTTCATCCACAAGCTGTCTTTACAAGGAATTGCATTTTGAAAAAAGCAAACCTTATACTTTAAAGATTTGGGACAAAAATAGTGTATAGCAATGCTCACCATTTTTTTTATTTATTGTCTGAGTTAATTATCCTGCATATTCTTTGTGTTTTGTGTTAATACTTATTGGTTAGAGCATGGCTGTCTTTCTGAAAAGCAGAAGAGAGCTTCTAATTTTTAGAAGATCTGTTTATTGTGATCCATTTTCTTCCCATGATCTAACCCATCTGGTGTTCTGTACCCATTTCCTTAGACCTTTTCAGTACCATATTCTAAGAAGCTGGTGATTTTTTTAATCAGTTCCTCAACGGATTGGATAGGTAGTTGATAGATGTCACTCCTAGGAACCCTGAAGTGTGAACGCTGTTTGAGAACAAGCAAGAATTAATGAGAGAAACAAATTCAGAGACATTGCTCTACGTTTTGGTGGTAAAGGCTAGATGAAAATTTCTGTTGCTTCCTTAAATTTTTTAATCATTCTACTTATGTATCTGGGGTATTTTTTTGGTCAAAAGTAGATCAAAAGTAGACAACTAATGAATTTAATATAGGTACAGCCAATGCACTTATACATCTAATGTCTATGATAAATAAGAATAACAGAATTTAACAAATCTTTTGGCAATCAATAAATGAACGAGGTTGTCTCCCACATTCCAGGACTGTTTCACTCCAGAGCTGCAAATACCCCAAGCCTTGTCCTGCCATGTAAGAGCCAGCTAGAAGCTGCAATATTGTTGTCTTTCTCCCCACCACTGGGGAACCAGGAGGGGAAACTATATCAGAAGCTGTCTCCACTAGCTTGATGCTGTCAGAAAGCTTCCCTGCACCTGGTAACTTCTGCAAGTATATCCTGATTCACTTCCAATTGTCTTTGAATCACCTCAATTAATTTAATTTCAGTCTGTTCTAACTCTAACCTTAACTACCTGTTTGTTCTTGATTATGAACTAGGAAAGCCATAGATATGAAAAGGTACAAAAAATCTCAGATTAAATGAAACATAGGTATGACTTTGACCTAACTCTAACCCTAATCAAATGACAATTTAAACAGTCATCAGAAAGTGCAAGTATTGTGGGTTTTTTAAGTGAGGTTTCGTGTGGGGATTAATATTCCCAGCAAAGTAGATGGGAGTTATGTGCAAAAATAGCCTAATAGGTTATTTTCTCTATGAATAAAGTTAATTTAACTTTCGTTATTGCAAGAAGCATTTTGTTGCTGGTTAATACAATTAGGAGGGTTGATGGACTAATTTACAGAGTTGTATTTTGCTTTCACCTATAGAAAATGAAAGAATGAATAGAAATAAGGCAGCACATTTTAGGTAGCAGACGCCTTGCAATATTAAAACAAAAAATATATATTTAAGCAAAAAATGTCTGGTACATTCTGTCCTTCATCATGCAGTTACTTTTTTCCTAGTCTGATATTGCAAATAGCTTTTGTGTGTACCGTGGCTTCCTTAGCATTGACTGATGAATAGGTCAAAAGTTTCGACGATGACCAAAGCCCGAACCAAAGTTTCAAGAAAGTTTTTCCTCACACTCATCAGAGGAAATGGCAGGATACACTTCCCAGTGAAAAAAGACCAAAGGCCCCCTTTTTAAAGGGAAGAGGTTACATGTTACGTTAGAGCTCAGAGGAAGTTTAGGGAATAAAATTCTCAATATAAGTAAAATAAGTAAATAAACGGGTTACCATCAGGGCCTTAATCTATTTAGAAATAGGAGACTCTTCCTATGCAGGCAAAAAAAAAGCTTAATCATCACAGAGAATCAGAGCAGTAACGAAGCTAAGTATCTGTGGTAGGTGTTACAGTATTTTTCCCAAGCTTTCTTCCTTTCATCACCTCCCCAGAAAATGACTCATCAAATACACATGGAGTTGTACAACTAGTAAAGTCAAACCCAATACATCTGTTTTAAGCAGCTAGATTTTACAGTTGTGCAGGTCTTAGTCTTGCTTATTTAGACTAATTTAATTTTGTACTGAGAATATAAGGGACCTTTATAAAATGAGAAAAGCATGTATTGGATGCTTACTGCACAAAGGTACTCCTTGGCTGAATGGGAGTATGGACTTGACAAACGCTTCTAATTGGAAAATTTCTGCTCCCCAGAGTGACTGGGAAAAACAGGAATATGTCATAGATGGGGTAGGATGGGCTGCATTGCATTCCGGTTATTGCCTACTGTTTAGGACCAATAAGAGGCCCCAGGAGCTAAAATACAAGTACAAGCAACTGTAAGATCCTGACCTGAATGTGAGTACTGCAAAGATGCTTAAAAATATGATGGTGTCTCCTTTCCCGCATTAGGTCAAACGTAGGAATAATTGGAAGTTAAGCTTCTTATATTTCATCTTGGGGTTTCTAAAGTTTGGTCTTCACTAAAATGGAAAAGGAGGTATTCTATAAGAGCTTTTGTTCTGCTTCCTGCATTGATCATGCCCCTTTTATAGAACTGTAGAGACAGGGGCACATGGGAGGAGAGATATTTCTTTTGAGGTAAATCAGGCAGGGGGAGACAGAAAGACACGATTATTAAACCAGGATTCACCTGAAACTGGGTTAAAACTATGGAAGTATGGTAACAAAATATTAGAGTGTTTAAATGAGGTAAAAGCCTAGATAGGAAGAAAAGGCACAGCTCCGTGCTTCTACTGCAGGGAAATAAGGCAAAGACAGATCTACTTGAGCTTGATTGACTAATTGAGAAAAAGTGGTTAGGGCATCCTATTTTTCAGAAGAAACATCACACAAGTGATGTTGCGAGTATCATCTGTGGCTGCTCTTAATTAGTGACCTGTAGTGGCCAGGTGCCCACTTACATTTGGGTGGGTAGTTGGTGATCAGTCTTGGCAGATGGGTTGAACAAGGCCCACTCTCATTACTGTCTGGATCTACAGTGAGTCCTCTTAAATGCTTTACTACTGCTTCTACTTTTCCATCAAGTAATAAGATGGTTTCAAATGAATGAGTGGTAGGGAAACAAAACAAACAAACAGAAAAAAAACCCTAAACCAGCAAAAAAGTCTTACTTGTGATTACACTGTTCTGTAAGTAACTGTTGTGGGATTTACTCTGTGTTTTTCCAAGTGCTCTGACACAAGCCTGTATCAGAGATAGAACACAGATCTAGAGGAAGCAATGGCCAGCAGAAAGAAGCAGTTGTTTTCCTTCTGTCTAGGAAGAGAAAAAGTAAAAGCAGTGTCACTGTCCCTCTGGTTGTCACTACATCCATGACATATAGGTGTTTGTTACTGGTGCCATAAAAACTTCAGTCAGGATAAATTTATGAAAAATCTGATTAAATTCACTCACTTTTAGCTTTTCTTCTCAACTTTACTAATGGGAGAGGCAGCGGTTCTTGACCATAGTCCAAATTCACTGATATTAACGGAACGAATATTTAGGATTTCATAGGATGTATAATCAAGCTTTTATACTGTCTGGCACATTTTTTGTATAGGCTTTGATATATATGAATTTTTTTGCCTTCTTTATTGTTTCCTTGACAACGCTTTTCTGTTTGGTTATTGCTGTTAGGAGGTTTGATTTAGATGGAAAATACCTCTATAGCACAAATGTATCGCAAGATAGTGCTCACACAGCATGCTTTATCCTACCCTAAGTATAGGAGAAATACATAAGTCATAACACATAGTAGAAATAATTGCTAGTGAGGTGCAATTCTATGGGTATTACACATTTAGCCTTTACTGTAAATGGATATAATATTGGAGCACAATTTATTGTGAATTAGGATGTCAAGTTCTTTTAATGATACCAGAAGTCAGAGAAGCCATTTCTAGTATACTGCTTTGAACATTTACCACCTAGCATGTACTATACTGGGTTTTCAAGGGCATGTTTTAGCTTTCACCAGGTACAGGGAGTAAGGGGATTGAAAGGGAATAAAATATCTATAATTTATGACAGTTTTTTCTATTTTTGTGTAATTGGAATTTAATCCTAGGTTGAACTCAATGAGGATACAACACCGCTTCACTGCATTCCATTGCATTGGGATACAACAATTAATTTTGATGTTGTGTCCTACACAAGAGGAGAGATTGATTAAAGTGTTTTTATTAGTTCATGCAACAAGAACAACAAAATAGAGTCTGTCTCTCTCCCTAGTATTCTTGGCTGATTTGAAGAAACAATACATCAGAAAAAAAGAGAAAAAATTAATTAATGGAAAAGTTATTCAGATAAGACTGACATTTTCTCATATAATATTAAAGTAATACCTTGTCTAATCTACTTATCAATATAGTGTTACTTGCACTTCGATAATAGACTAGTGTGACCTTAGAGGTTAGCAATGACATTGCTTTCTGAACATGACAGCGTTTACCATGTCTTTCTGAGCCTGTCTGAAATGCTTTCATCTACATAATAATGCGGACACAGTGGTTGCAGTATGACAAAATGAAGCTGGTTAGTCTTTAGTTGTCTGAAATCTTACCTGCCTCCTGAAACAGAATGTGCCTGCTCTGCTTGCAATGAAGGGTTTGCCTATAGTACTCCAAACTTGCCCTTTTACATCTGAGAAAAGGCAGTTATACCAAAAAAGGACACAGGAAAAAAAAGAACACTCTTACCCTGTCAAAATCCATTGCTTAAAGCTTAAAAATAATGCTTATTTGAGTGTTGTGGTTTAGCCCCAGTCAGCAACTAAACACCACAGAGCCGCTCACTTGCTCCCCTCATTCCTGTGGGATGGGGGAGAGAATTGGAAGAGCAGAAGTAAGAAAACTCTTGGTTTGAGATAAGAACAGTTTAATAATTGAAATAAAATGGCAATAATAATAATAATAAAAATATGAAAAGGAAAACGAAAGAGAGAGGCAAAACCCAGGATAAAACACCCAAGTGATGCAACAGCTCGCCACCTGCCAACCAATGCCTCCAGTCCCTGAGCCACAATCACTGCTTCCCCCGGCCAACTCCCCCAGTTAATATACTGGGCATGATGTCATATGGTATGGAGTATCCCTTTGGCCAGTTTGGATCAGCTGTCTTGGCGGTGTCCCCTCCCCTCCCGGCTTCTTGTGCCCCTGGCAGAACAGGGGAAGCTGGAAAAGTCCTTGACTAGTGTAAGCACTACCCAGCAGCAACTAAAACATTAGTACACACTAATCAACATTATTCTCGCCCTAAATCCAAACTGCAGCACTATACCAGCTACTAGAAAGAAAATTAACTGTATCCCAGCAGAAACCAGGATATTGAGTAAGAAAGAATTTTTGTTATTCTTTCTTGAAATAAAATTTTTTACAGTGAAAAACTTGGAAAAATCAAACATCAAACCAGAATTTTAACTTTATTACTGTAAATACCTCTTTTATTTTCCTTACCATTAGGTATGAATGAGATTAGGTAGGTATGAGATTAGGAGCATATTTTTCAAAAACAGGTAAATAAAATTGAAAAATACAGTGGAAACAGATTTTTAATAGTTTTATGGACAGTTATTGACTGAAAAATACATTTCTTGAGATTTTCAAACTGACAAATCTCTAAAAATGAATAAGTTTTTGTTATCTAACCCAATTAAAGGCTTTTGACAATCCTACTAGATACTTATTCACGTCCTTCAGTACTTAAAAGCATATGGAAATGTGACTTTTAGATGTGAAAATTTTGGAAGTGGAACTTAGAATCCTAAGTTGCTTAGCTTATTCCTATCTATTGAAGGTAAACCATCTAGTAAGTCACAAGTGCTATGTATTTTAAGGTAACACTTGAAAATTCTCATGCATTTTATTTAGGGGAGATAATTTTTCACTGAAACATTGTCTTATTTATTTTTATTTTTACAAACTATTAAGTTTCTAAAACATTCAGAATTGTGATTATATTTGAGGGAACAATTTTAACAATATTTAGACAATTAAACACCAATTATTTAGAATACTTTAATCTAAAATTTGAATTTCCTATATATACTTTCACTGTTGGTATAAACAATTTTTGATCTTTCTTTCTTTGTTTGTATCTTGCTAAAGAGTCTCTTTAGTTCAGTTTTTGAGTTTCGGGTCTCTAGACCAGACTCCCACACTAAGGATCCTATCATTGCTGCCAAAATATTTGGTTCTTTGTAGTCATTTCTGAATATAATTTAACATTACTCTAGAAGTTTGCAAAACATAGAATTCATTAATTTATTTTATCTGACATTTCTGGTTAAATTTCTCATTTTCCTTTCTGGATGGCTTAGCTTCCATTAGGTTAGGCCTTCTTTTTCCTATAATCCTTTATTAAATAGTTACATTTTAAATTTTCTTTTTTTATATACCTAGCCACTGAATTGCAGTTTCATGTCTCATATAAAAAGGTTTTCTTCTTTTTATTTGGCATTATCTATTAGTTAATCCCATTATTTCTCATCCTATAATTATACCTTCCTATTCTGCTCTTACTCTAACTCCTCTCTGCGACAGTTCAGAGTATTAAAGCATCTGTCATGCCAGCCATTGTCTCCTGTAGGAGAGGTACGGGAAGCAAATGGGCTCATAGTAGCTGTTCCCAGTGAGAGGTCCTTCATCAGAAGGATTTGGGTCTGAGGGAGCCAAATTCTTGTGTTTCACATCCAGGGTTGTGAAACACAGTTTTCTGGAGGGCGGCATAATGTAGGACTAGTGACCCTTCTATGATAAAAACTAGGAAGGCAGTAATTTAGGAGAAGAAAACCTCCACTGTAATACACTGTGGGGAAGATGTTCACTGACTTGCAAAATCAGCTGCCAGATCTGATCCCTGTTCTGACAGATTTTCAGGTGTCTAGTTTGAGCCACCCAGAAACACCCTTGCATTGCATCAGCTCTTAAGCTACACTCTTGAGCTCTCATTTTTAATCAGGACCACCTGGTGGGGGTAGTGCCAGTTATGTTTTGGGGGGCTAAAGAAGGCAAAGTGTGTCTGCCTTATCCAGCCACCTCCTGGCAAGCGTGGCAAATCAGTGTCTTGCTTTTCCATAGGGAAACTTCTGTGTCATCTGCTACAGCTGCTGGAGTGATAATCCTAGGCTTTCCTTAATCAGAAAGTGATTCAGGACAACTAAAATATCATGTACTCTTTTTCCACAAAGACACCATGTGTGGTGTCCAATCGACAGGACAGTATCACCAAGATAGAGGAGTCCCCCATCTCAAATGTCCTTTATGCACAGATGTGAGTAGAATTGATGTTGATGGGAACATCTGGTAATCAGAATGACTGAATTCTGACCTCACAGAATGAATTGGTGAATACTTTTTTCTGTGACTTATTCTCCAACAGGTGATAGAAAAAAAATATAAAATTACAGAATCAGAGAATCCCAGGTTGGAAGGGACCTCAGGGATCATCTAGTCCAACCTTTCTAGGAAAAGCATAGTCTAGACAAGATGGCCCAGCACCCTCTCCAGACGACTCTTGAAGGTGTCCAACGTGGCCGAGTCAACCACTACCCTGGGGAGATTATTCCAATGGTTGACTGTCCTCAATGTGAAAAATTTCCCTCTGGTGTCCAATCGGAATCTCCCCAAGAGCAATTTGTGTCCATTCCCCCTTGTCCTCTCCATGGGACCCCTTGTAAACAGGGAGTCTCCGTATCCTTTGTAGCCATCCCTTAAGTACTGGAACATGGTGATGAGATCCCCTCTGAGCCTCCTTTTCTCGAGGCTGAACAAACCCAGCTCTCCCAGCCTAGCCTCATATGGCAGGCTTCCCTGTCCTTTGATCATCTTGGTGGCCCTTCTCTGGGCCCCTTCCAGCCTGTCCACATCTTTTTTGTAAAGCGGGGACCAGAACTGTACACAGTACTCCAGGTGTGGCCTGACCAGTGCTGCGTAGAGTGGGATAATGACTTCTTTCTGTCTGCTGGTGATGCCCTTTTTGATGCAACCCAGCATCCTGTTGGCCTTCTTGGCTGCAGCAGCCACTGTTCGCTCATGTTGAGCTTCCTGTCCACCAGGACCCCCAGGTCCCTTTCCACAGAGCTGCTCTCCAGCCAGGTGGAGCCTGGTCTATGCTGTATTCCCAGCTTATGTTTTCCCAGGTACATGATCTTACACTTGTCCTTGTTGAACTTCATAAGGTTACTGTTGGCCCACTCTTCCAGCTTATCCAGATCTCCCTGCAGAGCAGGTCTCCCTTCTGGAGTGTCTGCTTCCCCACTCAGCTTGGTGTCATCAGCGAACTTCATCAGGCTACACTTGATGCCGGTATCCAGATCACTTATAAAGAGGTTGAATGCCATTGGGTCCCATATCGATCCCTGGGGGACCCCACTAGTGACAGGTTGCCAGTTTGAATAAGAGATATTTACCACCACCCTTTGGTACGGCCTGTCAGCCAGTTCCCCACCCACTGCGTAGACCACTTGTCTAGGGCATAACACATCAATTTCTCCAGGAGGAGACAGTGAGGGACCGTATCAAAGGCCTTGTAGAAGTCCAGGTAGAAAATGTCCACCGCCTGTCTCATGTCAACCAGGCAAGTCACTTTGTCATAGAAGGCCACCAGGTTTGTCAAGCACGAGCTGCCCTTAGTGAAGCCATGTTGGCTTTTCCTAATCACGTGCTTCATTTGACTTGTGATGGCCCTCAGGAGGATTCATTCCATAACTTTCCCAGAGACTGAAGTAAGACTGATGGGCCTATAATTACCCGGATCCTCCCTCAAGCCCTTCTTGTAGACAGGGGTAACATTTGCCTTCCTCCAGTCCTCTGGGACATCCCCTGTTCTCCATGACTTCTCTCCACGACAGCTCTCTCAACACCCTCGGGTGGATGGCATCAGGGCCCATTGATTTGTAGGGGTCAAGTTCCTGTAACAATTCACGTACTAACTCTTCCTTCACTGATGGTGGGTTGGTGTTTGGATCAACCGGGAATTTTGATCCCAAAGCCTGGGACCTAAAAGTGTTGGTAAAGACAGAGATGAAGAAAATGTTGAAGACCTCTGCCTTTTCAGCATCGTCGGTGACTGACTCTCCTATTCTGTTTAACAGTGGGCCTATGTTTTCCTTCTGTTTCTGCTTGTGGTTGACATACCTGAAGAAACCTTTCTTGTCACTTTTGACATCTATGGCCAGTCTCAATTCAAGCTGGGCTTTTGCTTTTCTAACTGCATCTCTGTATGCTTTGGCAATGCGTTTGTAGCTCTTGATGGATAATCCTCCACTTCATCTCTGGTATGCTTCCATCTTGGATTTGAGTAGACCCAGGAGGTCATGGTTGAGCCAAGGGGGCCTCTTGCTCTGCTTACTTCCCTTTCCTTTGTAGGTGATAAACTGGTTTTGTGCTTCCAACAGAGAGTTCTTGAAGAACTCCCAGCACTCACTAGCTCCTTTGTCTTCCATGGAAGCTTCCCATCGAATCCCTCCCGAGTGAGCCCTGAGCGAAATGAAGTTTCCTCTTCTAAAATCTAGAACCCTTGTTTTATTACTGACCTTCAGCACACTCAGCAGGGTCCCAAACTCCACAACATTGTGGTCACTGCAGCCAAGGCTATCACTAACCGAGATATTACAAAGCAGGTTATCTTGGTTTGTGAATAGCAAGTCCAGCAGTGCCTCATTCTGGTTGGCCCATCTGACATTTGTATCAGGAAACAGTCCTCGATGCATTCCAGGAACTTGGTGGATGACATGTGAGCTGCCGCATTGTTCTTCCAGCAGATGTCTGGGTAGTTGAAGTCACCCATAAGGACCAGGTTCTGTTGGCCAGAAGCTTGCTTTAGTGCCCCAAGTATCTCTTCATCGGCATTGTCATCGTGGTTAGGAGGTTGATAGCAGATGCCCACTGTGAGGTCCTGCTTGCAGACGACCCCTCTGACTTTAACCCAGAGGCATTCAATAGCGCAGTCGCAACCACCATAGTTGACTTCGATACATTCAGGCTTTTCCTTAATGTAGAACGCAACTCCTCCGCCTCTTCTACCCTGCCTGTCCTTACGGAAGAGCCTGTAACCGTCCATTGTGATCCCCCAGTCATTTGAGATGTCCCACCATGTTTCAGTTACTCCTATGATGTCGTACCCTTCTGAGTGAGCACGGAGCTCCAGTTCCTCCTGCTTGTTACCTAGTTTGCGTGCATTTGTATACATACACTTGAGGTGATTACTCTTCTCTTTCACATCTTGGGAGACAGCTACAGAACATTTGTCACCGCACTGGTTGGCCTGACTGACTCCCCTGTTGGACGTGCTGGTGTGAGCATTTCCGCAATGGAACCCACCCCCCAAGTCCTTTAGTTTAAAGCCCACCTCACCAAGTTAGCCAGCCTCCTGCTCAAGATTCCAAATCAAACACATTAAAACAGTGATTATTAACTGTGTTTGTATACCTTGTCTGATATCTAAGTTTATCCCCACTTCTTTTTCTTTTCCTGTAGACCATCCAATTTTTATTGTGCTGTAAGATTATGCTCCAGTGATGTGTATCTCTGAGAAGCAGTATATGACCAAGAAAGTCACCTGGTGACATCCAGCTGTGACAGAGTTACATAAGCATTGGTTTGAGATACATGAAGTACAGTCACCTGAATTTCTTCCAAAGTGATTATATTTATACTACTAAAGTGTAACTTATTTCACAGAACATACACTCTTAGGGGAAACTAATGAATTTTATTATGTTTCAGGGGGTTTATTGGAAAGTGAACTGGTTATAAATGGTATGGGCTAGGCTGTCCATGTAAATCAAAGTAGTTGTATTGAATCAGTGGAGCTACATTATTTGATACTGTTAAGGAACTGGTCCTATAATTCCATTTGTTAGAAGAAGTACTAGTCTGACTGATTATAACAACTTTACGGCAATAGCGTATCAAGTTATAGTTCCTGTTCACAGAAGGCTGGACTGATTTATCAGGTTTAGCCCTGAGAAAGTTGCAAATTTAGCTACTTTTCAGAGGAGGTACAGCTGCCTTCCCTACTGCTTTGTCTTGGCTGGGAGCAGAGGTAGAGATGTTGAAAACTATTCAAAGGAAAATACTGCTTTTTGTCAAAGACAAATTTTTTTATATCTAGCAAGTGTTGACCATAATTCGTTGATGTGAGAAAGTAAAAACATCTCAGGCTTCTTGCTTCATTTTGAATATGCTTTGCTCTGATTGTGCGTTGATTACTTTTGTCAAACATTATTTTCAAATTTATTCTTTTAATTTTTAGGCCAAATCATATCAGTACATTAAATTGTATATCTTTTCATGCTTTTTCCAAATTATCAAAGTAATATTTTAATCCCATTCTGCAGTGAAGCTAACTCAAAAATTTCAAAATAAAATTACTAATTTTTTTAAAAAACTCTGACAGAATGGTACCTCTATGGGGAATTTCAGATAGTTTTCCTGATTTGGTGGGAAGCCTGTTCCAATGCCTGACCACTCTTGCAGTAGAGGAACTTTTCATATTATGTAACATATATTCCTAATATGTGCACACACGCACATGGACATTCCTTCATATCTCTGTGTGTCTACATATATGTCCCAGAAGCTGCTAGCCTGTTAGTTCAATTGGGAGTGTGTGGTGCTTTCAAATTTTTAAACATTTGAAATAAACTTCATCTTACATTTTCAATGTCATGTTTCTCATGAAATAAATTAATTCTTTAATTTTATCCTCTCTTATTTATGAAGGCAGATAAGAAGAAACCTGTGATGACTATCTTTACAGGGATGACTATAAGAAAGAAACAAAACTACTATTTCTATATTAACCTGAAGCTTTTTGGGGGGGATTCATACCAAACAGCTGATGGTGAATTAAGTTAGTAACTACGTATATTAAGTTTCTCTGCTGAGCCTATCAATGAAAGATCTGTTACTGAAACCCATTACTTCTTACCTGAAGTAGATTGTCTACTATTTTTAAACAGTAACTCAACAGAAATCTGTAAAAACATAGCGTTTAGTACTAATCCTAAAACTGGCACATGAAGGATCCTATAGTAGATTCTTTATGTATTTACCAACAAGAACAGAACAGGTAGACATTTTAGGACCAGAAAAGGAATCAGCTCTCATTTAGGTTGGTGTCCTATCCTGAGGTTTTACACTATATTTCTTGTAGAAATCTGAAGTCTCACCCTGAGTGGCAGACTGGGTAGAGTAAATTTCAGCTCTCTGTAAAATTTTCTAGCACTTAGAATTTGGTGCACATCTCCCCAGATTAATAATAATTCTGTGCAATAGGTGTAATAAGTTTAAACTATTTATAAATGTCCTTGATGGAGAATTTGGAGATGATTCTTTAGGAAAATGAAGAGAAAAATAGAGGTCAGAACTGGAAGCTGGTTTGTGCCTTTTAGGAGCACTGGTTTTAAAGTGAACATAAATAGGCATGAGGAGGGTAACTTGGCCCCCCCCCCCCCCCCCCCCTTAAGGATGATCAGAATCCTGATCTACTTAGAGAATGAAAATCTCTTCAGCATGGCTGACTCTTTTCCTGAGCCTGTCAGTCATCCATGGAGCTGAATGCAGTAACTTTCCATGGGTCATTAAGAATAGATATAACCAATAATGATTAGCTAAATTATTTCTTCTCTAAATCTAATGATTGGTGAGGTGAAATGTGTGGAGTTCAGGCTAGGAGAAGGACAACACGATGGATTGATTGGACTTTACAATGAAAAAGACTTTACTCTTTAGAGTTTACATTTCTGAGGATTTTTAGGTATGTGACTGAGCTAAACAGTCAAACAAAAATCAGAACGTTTTGTGTATTGCATATTAGATGTATAAGAAAATTAAAGTTTCTTTACAGTAGCAAGGTCTTAACTGTAGAACTACTGAAAGTGAAAGCGCTTTGCATGTGAGGAAATTGTGTGGATCAGCAAGTTCTAGTTCCCTTGGAGACTGATGTATGTAGGGAAACTGGCACCTTAATCTTTGTATTAAATATCCACTAAGGTATGGCTGCAGATCTGTTATAGACTCTCAGGGTTTGGATCATGTGAGAATTAATGCTACTGAAGACAAGCAATATATCTAGTACAGTAGTATTTGGAAGATTTCAAATGTTCCTGGATAGAGGTTAGAAAAATTCTAGGATTAATGTTAGTTCCTATTTATTCCTAGGGGAGACTGCTGAAATGTTATGAAATAACTGTCAAACCAGCAAACTTTGATGGTTTATGTAAATGCTGAGGAAAATTATAAATGTCTTTGTAAATAACCCTCTCCCCCATTCGACTTGGACTGAGTAAACCAAAGCCTACTCAGCTGAAATTAATGGAAAGCTAAAAGCAGACCCTCTAACAGCGCTTCATAATTTCATAGAAATAAATTTGACAATGTAAGAAAGTTACTGAAGTTCATTAATTTGAGAAGCGTGGGGCAAAAACTGAAAAACTTGGCATTTTCATAATGTAGATGTGCAAAAGCTATCTTGAATGTGGACTCCAAAGAAAGGAATAAAAGATGACTATGAGATCCAGATCTGCCTGAATGACCTAATACAATCAGAAGGGGTATGAAGAACTTTTTATAGTCCTGCATAGGAAATTCTGTTAACTGCATAGTGTACCAGAGGTTTATAGCAAGTAGAAATAATTTTAGGACAATTTAGTTTCATTAATCACCTTGACACTATAGGCAGGAGAGTTCTACTAAAATATGTTGTGACAAGTAGCTGGGAATCAATATAGAAAAGAATTTGAGAGGAGCTGAATGTTCTTGCAGATTAGAACAATAGGAATAAATCAAATATATTAAATACAAATGAGTGATTAATTTAGGATATGAGTTAACCTCTAGTGTTCTGTTTCCTTCTGAAAGGAAACTGGATTCTGAAATCAGATTCTTGAACAAGACAACAAATTTGGGCAAGAATAGTACTATTAGAGAGTAAGATGGAGAATTGTACCTATGTGACAGAGAAGGACCTCTGTATGTTTATGATATTGATAAGAAATGTGACATAAATGTCAGAAAGGCTAATGTAGTTTGTACATATATCTTAGAAGGTAATCCCAACAGGTTAGTGTTAAAGCCGTTGTACAGAGCCCTACAGATAGAGGACGATCATTTAATCTTTTCTCAGATATTTTATGAAGGTGAACATATAAAGCATATAGTAGTAGACTTTGTCTGGCATTCTTGAATTCTGTGAAATGTTATCTTTGGGTTTGCTGCAATGACTTGGAATGTATTTGACTCACTACATCTGAGAAACTCTCTTAATAAGTCCAGAGAATCTTTTATTAGTTGCTGTTTCTAAGTAAATTTAAATTGAAAAGATGAGGCTGAATATCTGAAGATGGAAAAAGATCTTGATTCTCCCCCAGATATGTATGTGTAAAGTAAAATCCATAAGCCTGTGTGTCTGAAAAGTTTAAGCACTGAGACACAATAAGTACATCAATTTACAGTTTCAAAGGAGTAGCCACAGAATGTCAATAACGTTACAGCTTAGGTATGAAGTCCTAATTTTGCTACAGCACTCACTAAACTTTTTTCCTGACCACTTTGGACTAGCAGCTTTGACCCAGTCTATATAGACTGTGCAAGATAATTTAATCTTGAATTCTTAGAATTAACATCAATTTGCTTGGAAATGTGCAGCTGTACTTTCAATGTAGATATATGATATCATACACAAAATACTGGGAAAATGATAGAGAGTGGAACCTCTTATTCAACCACCAGACATCCCAGCTGAAAAATATTTATTCACAGTTTGGGTGCCAGACTCTCTGTCGTGCCACCTGAACCCTGACCTAGAATGACCAAACACTAGTCATGCAAAAAGTCTTTTATCATCTCAACTTCTTCAGTCCTTTGAACAAATGTTGTCAATTATGTCATTTAAATATGTTGGGCATGGTGAATAACTGCCTGCCAAGACTAGTCTTTAAGGTGAGAAATAGTCGTCTCTGAACTCAGAAGACAGAAAATGAGACTCCCAGTCCCAGTCTCCTTTAATTTACAATGTTCTTGTGACAATTTCCACCTCCCCACCCACCCCCCCACTTCTGCCTCCAGAAGGGCTTTCAGCTACATTACTTGGACATGCACACTTCTGGTAGCGAAAGGTCACTGATTAATTCACTTTACAACATAGTGCTTTGTGAACTTTTCAGATGTAAATTCTGTTGTTACGCTTGTTGGAGAACATGTAACTGGAAAACATAAGCCTGTTCCAACCTAAACCACCAATGCAGAAGGACAAAAAAGAAGGATTCTTTCAAGAAGCATCACTAATTAGGTGAATGAAATTAATCAGCAAAGGCCCTGATCTGCAAAGTTGCTTTGCTTGTAACATGCTGAAGGGCTTCTACTCAGTGGTTCTCAGTGAATTATGTTTTTCTAAGAATTGCAACTTCTGCTTGCAGCCAGGATTCTTTTGGTTTTATGAAAGGAAAACAAAGGAAAAGAGATTAAAAAGTCTGCCAATGAAAACTAACAAGTGCAACTATACTCATTTAATAGGCATTGACTTTAATTGCCTCATCTTATGTTTTCTGGGGCGGCAGATTGCAACAGTAGTGCTTTGCATTTAAAAAGGCAATATACTGTAAATATAATGTATTTCATGACATTTGCTGAACTCTCGATTGTGGACAGATGCATGATATGTTCTTTTGTGCAGGTCATATCACATTAGACCTCAGTGTTTTTAAGCTTCCCCAGACCAGTGTAGTTTCTCTTTTCTGACCTCTTCATCATATTTCTGGGTACAAACTCTCAGTTTGAAGCGAGAACAGGGAAATTTTAATTTCTAGCAAATATCTTAAAAGATTAATGCTAGATAAAACATATACTATATTTCAAGACTAGCACCAAAATTACAATTTTTTCCCTTAGACAGCACAGGAGATAAACAGAACCTAGACAAAACAATAAAACACCTCTATGTAATTTCCTTCCTCTGTTTCCTTGCTTCTCAGTTTCCTACAGCATTTAGGATGGTGCCATTTCAGAATTGCAAATCCCCTTTCCTGATCACAGCTTCTCTATGCCTTTGATTCTCTCTTTCCTTTATGAATGTCTTTTGTCTTTGTGAGCACTGACTTCCAGTTTCTTTGATATGGTTTCCTCCAAGGGAAGTCTTCTGCAAAGAAAATGTACCTAGCTTACAGTCAGGGCTGGGGTTTTAACCATGTTTAATTAAGTAAAGAGATAAGAAAATTGGAAAACTATTTATCTTTGAAAAAAGTTAGTTTCATTCCTTTCTTCTCACTTGAAGTCTAATCACATTATTAAAAACCATGATGATGGCATACAAATGCTGTTCTGAAACAACAAGGGCTGTACATGGGACTAAGAGTACAGAAAGATGATCATAATTGTACAATCTTCTGGACAGAAATCAAATGCTGTATGAACTGGACATTTGCACTAATCTGGCACACACAGTGCCTTTTCAGCTTTTCTATACCACATAAGACAGAACTTAAACTCATGCAAGAGGAGTTCTTATAGATTCCTTTGAAAATTGTTTTTAAGAACACTTTCTGGTGAATGGATTCTGCCCCAGTGATCAGGGAGAAAAAAGCTCCTATACTGAGCTGATTCAACATGGGAAACGAAAGGAGGAATTTACAGAGGAATAGAGCTGTTCATGTATTAGTCCATATATGTCTGTACTGACTTGTAGGAGATGCCTACACACACACACGACTAACAATTTAAAATATGTGAATGCATAATAGAATCTCTTAGATCCAGTTTAATGTGGCTTCTGAAAAACAGTTAAACAACCTTTCTGCAATTGAAACTCAGTGATTTCATTATTCTGAATTAACGTTTTTTGAAACTATACAGCTACTATCCTGTTAAACCACTGAAGATTTTTCATGAAATCAATATGACCTTTTATTTCCTCCTTTTGTGGCAAGCATGTTTCCATCTTATCATTGTTGAAATTACAAATGGTAGAGAAACTGTCTTAGCAGATAAATGAGTAGGCAGAAGAAAGGGGCTTGAATCCTTTGAATCTTTATTTTATACTGCAACAATGTAAATGCATTTCAATTAATTAGATTAATCAGAAGTTAGGTTTAGGGCAGCTAGTTCAGTGTTTTTAACTGGTCATGATAAGTCAACTTCCATTTATGAAGTGGGTTTTTTCCATTAAATTTTGTGGGTTTAAGAACAGGGAGAGAGCTGTGGCACAGGATAAAAGGATTTCAGAGTCACACAGCATTTGTTTAACACTGGAAGGCATTAGATGGTATTGGGACCTGATAAGTAAAGAGGGGCATAAAAACCAGCTACATCAGTCACGTTCATGTGATGTTCCAGAAAAAACAGCACTTCTTTACCACACCAAGGCCATGGGATATAGAGGTATGGGTGAACTTTTGACTTCTAGGAACAAAGAAAGATTAAAGGAAATAAAGTTGTTCTTATTTTTAGAATAGGGAGAATAGGGTACCATTCTTCATGTTAAATTATTATACTGGAAATTTCAGAAATTAGAATTACTTTCCAGTTTATATGTATGTGGCTAAGTAATCTGCATGTGAGGAAGCAGGAGTCTCCCACCTCTCTTTTGGTGCTGCTGGCCAGCTTCCTCATTTCTGTGTTGCAGGAGCCTTTACTTCAGACATTACTCTGTTATGCTCCGTTGACTTCAAAATATGTCTTTAAAAACCGCTATGTAATATCCAGCACCTGTAAAATATTGTGAAGTATTAGGAACAGTTGTAATGAAAACTGACTGCAAGCGTCATAACAACAGGTGACATTATTCATAACCTACAGTTATAACAAGGTTATGATGTAAACTCAGTGATCATAGATGAAATAAGCCAGCTACAAATGTGAAAATATCCTGAACTTTAGAACTAATACAACCAAATAAAATAAATCTTGCCTGCAAATGTAATAAGGCCCTTAACTGAAATGTAATAAAATCTATCAACAGCTGCAATGTATATAGAACATATTATATAGCTTTACTGTGAATTATACCCCCTGCTGTTTATGGACTCCACAATGTCATGCTTTGTCTTCTTCCAGAAAATCAAGTGCTACGGGACTAAGTGTTTTCCAATTTATATTAAGTATGACAGTGTGTTAATACAAAAATGTTGAGGGTGAAAATGAAATTTTGAATCCAGATGTGCTCCTTCGTCATCCTGCTAGCATAAGAGAAAGGATGTGGTCTACCACATATGACTCAAACACTTCCTCAGCTAGACAAGGTAGGAACCAAAATGGATGTTCTGGCTAACTAATCTGTTCCTCAACTGCTAGCAATATAAATACATACACAAAGAAAGAAGGAATTTTGATGAGTGATGCGGCTGGAGGAAAGTTCAGTCTGCCTGATCTTTTATGTGCCTCTCTTTTTTTGGCTTCTGAAATTTCATTTGAGGTTAATATATATCATTTCCTAGCAACTGCCAGTTGTGACTTCTTTACTGGAGCACTATCCCAACAAATGAACAGGAAGGACTGATGTGATGTGGCTGACTGTTTGCCATCTGTTTGTGATAATCTCCTGCACCTCTAGAGTTCCTGAAATGAGAAAACACCCAGTGCTGTAACTCAGGAGAAACCTAGAGGGTTCTATGTTAAAATATGAAAGGGAAGGTTTTGATGGTTTCTTTGTGTGCAGAGGTGACCTGATCTTCAGTAGTGCTAAATCCTTTGCTATGGAGGACTGACCTCTGGATGTCATGATTTTACACCAATCCATTCCAAACACAAACATTTCCATTGAGAAGGTAATTACAAAAATAAACACTATATGTTTTCAAAAGCTGTTTATATTGTGCCACCTCCACCCATGCAACTGTGCCTGATTTGTTTTCTGTCACTTTGTCTTATGGATAGAAATGTGGTGTCATATGAAAACAAAATGTTATGTGTAGGCTCCTGACACTTCCAGCACCACACAGCTCACTGCAAGTATCACAATAGATAAGCCTAACAATGTTATCCCTTAAAAGGAAGTTGTTAGAGAACATTTTTGGTTTAACTTAATGGTGGATTAAAGTATCTTGCATATCTCAAGAAGGCATTAATACCTGCAATATCTATCTTTTAAGGTTGTTGTAGAGAATATTGCTGGAGGTCTGTAAATACAGAAGGAGAAATTAAGTTATTCATTAACATTTGAATTATGAAACTCTACAGGACATTTTCTTTTTTTAAGCAAAATAGTTATGGGCCTAAATCCCATTAGGCATCTCTGTACATATATTAAGGTGTTACTATGTAAGTACTACTGGATCTCAGTAGGTAGAATGAGAAATTAGGAAAATAAAATAAAATTATGTTAAGTTACTCTAGAGAAGAAACAGTAAAAATTATTAGTAAGAAATTTTCAAAAAGAAAAATGATAGGAAAATTAAGAAAATTCATTTGTTTTGTATTTTTAAAGTTAATCTAATGGTTGCTTGCAACAAAAGGACATTAAACGTTTTCAGTTGTGTTATGTTTTGTAAGTTGACAGTGCCCTTTAAAGGCTGTCTGTACCATAGGTATTGCTTTCATTTGAAGATCCATCTGGATTTAATAACCATTTTATATTTTATTGTAGTTTGATTTCTAATTCGGGGTTGTGAAAGACAAATGACTACTTTACTAAATTAAGCCCATGTCTATTTATTTCACAAATGGTATTCCAAAATAACTCTAAATCATTTGTGAGCAAGCCACATACAGTACACTGGTTATTTGGATAGTATTTAAATGAAATTTGCTCAATGCTTTCAGTATAGGTCTTAAGTTTTAACATATTTTTAGCTTTCAAACATTTGGGTGGTAAGAGGTAGGGCTGAGAAGATAGGTATATATTTTAAAAACTGAAACAGAATTATCCTTACACAAAGAGTGGTGGAGAAGTGAGCTCAGTGAAATCGTCTGTCAAAAGTTCAAATTCAAAGGTCATGTCTATCACTGCTGTTCTAGGATTCTTCTAACTTTATTGCTTGACATAGATGTGTCCTGTGTGTTTTCATGGTCACAGTCACTTTTTACCTTTCTGGTTAATACTTCACTAACAAAGGACTTGGTGCTCTGAAAGAAGATTAATCTAAACTTCACAGCCTTTTTTGGGAGATTATCCAGGTATTATTAAACTCATTTTGTAGACACACTGATTAATGCACAGAGAGTAAAGACCGTGAAACAAAATCCACTGAGACCCTTAGATCAGTGACTAATGATTTCCCAAAGACACTGATCAGCACATTGAGAAGGCTAAAAATGTCATCCAGAAACATTTATTTCACTATCTCATATACCAATAATGAGACTTCTTTGGATTAATTTTGCAATTACAACCCACTGTACTCAAGAGCGATGGCACACCTTAAACAGTGTAGAGCATGGGTGGGAGTAGCGGGCTGGCTCTAGTGATGGTCTGATATAAAATATTCCCTCCTGGAGCAGAACAGGAGCTCCAAAGGCACTGCAATTCCAAGAATACATTTATTTTCTTCCCGTCCAAAGAAGCAGAAAAAGCACAGCTGCACCACAGCACAATGCACTCCAGAAGTTCAGGGGTGTCCTCATGAGATGTTACTTTTTCCTAGAGCTCTTTCGGGAGGTGTAACTACTCACCACTCCTGACTCCCAGTTGAAATGAAACATAGTGGAGCATTGAATGAAATGCACAGCGCTGACATTTCAAACCTTCTCTGTGCCAGAAAATGGAACACCTGCACTGGACAATAGGAAGTGGATGATTAGAGTGAAGCAAATTTGTCAATTCTTAAGCATGACACTTTACTCCAGATCCTACAAATGAAAGCCATAAATGAAAGATGATTGCAACAAAAATCACTCCAAACCCTATGTGTGTGTAACAACTTAGTTATACTCTTTAGTTGCCTGGTTTTTGATGAATGGGTTGGGTTTTTTTTAATGAGGTGAAAATATGAAAGAATTTGAAAACTCTTGCCACTTAAAGCTCCTCTTAAAGATAAATTATATTTAAACACAACCAAAAGAGAGGGATTATGAAAATTCCCTAATGGCAGAGTTTCTATATCTACTGTCAATAGTAATTGTTGAAATATTATGGTTCAACATTTAAATTTAAACCAGGAATCCCCAAACACTTATAACAACAAAGAATATTCTGAAGTTGAAACTTGGTTATTATACTTGTCAGAGTAACACCTAAAATGTAAACTTTACCCCACAAGTTAGGTAAACGGAGGGTAATTGCAAACTAATAATGAATTACTGTAGTAAGTGTGGAGTTTTATTAACTTAACTGATGTTTGCTGGAGACTAATTTCAGCACAACATGCCATTCCATTAGGTTCTTTTAAATTATTCTTAAGGTTACAATATCTGGATATTGTAGCATGGTGATAATATGAAATCCTTCGATATAGGAAAACAGGTTTTATATTCTGTTTTGCAATTATATATAAAAAAAAAAAGGAAACTGTCTTTGCTCCTAACTGGAAAGCTGTTATTATTACTAAGTTAAGTAGGTACTTGCTGTGATCTAGAGCAATTCTAAAATATTCCTAATTTGTGTTAATTTAAAAGGGTTTATATTTGTCAAATCCAGTTGGAACCTGATAGAGAATTAATTTTACACATTGTTCCTTGGGATCATAATAGTGACTTCTTTTGTTTTTGACAGGTTGGCACTGTGTTATAGATAGGGCATGTGATGTGGAAAGGCACAGATCTTCCTAAATTTCTTATAACAGTGTTAGCGTATGATCATATTCCCTCTTTCAGATAGACAGTGCTAGTACTATCATGAGTGAGTAGGACACTTAAACATGAATACTCAGATCATGATGGCAGGTGGTTTCCTCTTTCCCTTGCTCTGGCAGTGTCTTTCACAACGTACCTAGGTAGTCTTCTCTGTCATTAATTAATCCTTTATATTTATATTTATATATATTTGTCTATATGTATTTATATGTATATATATGCATATATATGTATGTGTATGTAAATATGCACAGCAATACTTACACAGCATTGCATATATATCCAAGTACATTTACATGTGGTTGCTATGGTAGGGTCCTGCTAATATCTGAGAAATATAAAAATAAATACCACCAGAGGGCTCACAAGCTATTTTATTTTTGATGTCAACAGCTGTCTAAACCAATGAATGCTGAGACTTACACCTTTCCTGGGGTTCAGTCTCCCATGTTCTTATTGTTTCTGTGCAGACAACAAGGTGTCCAGACACTAAGGTGGAGGTGCATTATTTTTTCTTCTGACACAAGAATCTCATTTCAACATTACTATAATTTTTCTGCTGAGTAAAAGTGCTCAGTCTCAGCCCAGAGACTTTACTTCTCTGTGGAAAAGAAATTTCTGCCTCTAGTTCAGATGTGCTTGACATTTAATATACTTAACATATGTTTATAACCTGTATGTTGCGTTGGCATGCAAACAAGCTGATAGGCACATACTTATAGTCCTGTAATCTGTTTGAAGATGGACATGGGTGTAGGTACATGTGTTGCCTATATTAAACAACCTTCATATGTATTTCATTGCCCAGGTCAACAACCCCTGCCTTCAGAAATAATTATGATCACAGAACTTTTCTGTGGCAGAGAGCTCACTGGTCCTCTAAATCCATCTCAGGGATGCATGTGTAGAAGGAGGCTGGCAGCAAAACTGCAAAAAAGACAGTATATTTGCCATATGCTAAAAAGTAGCAACAAGGAAGACTATATATAAGAGACCAACACTGTTATAAAAATAAAGGCCCTAGATGGTAGGTTTGAGAGAGAAAAGGGAAAGAAAAAAATAATCCAAAATCCGATAAGCCAACAGAACTGAGTACATATATTCAGATCAACAGTGATCATAAAACCCTTTATGCTGGGCATAATGTGGGAAAGTCTGAGAGATTCATCTTCACTCGTTGAAATCTAGCCCCAAATTATCTCCAGTCCCTTTATTTCCTCCCCATAACCACCAGCATCCCTCGCTCTGTAGTTCTTATTCTCCCATCCTTCTTGGTTTTATTCTTCCTTTGTGATCCCTACCAAAGCTGGCTTTGCTCTTAAACCTCCCTTTGATTTCTCCGTTTCTCTAATTCCTTTCCTTCCCTCTTTGTTTTCATTCCCTTTGCTTGATGCCAGAGCTTGTATTTTCAATTCTTCTCACCCTTGTGCTCTCAGCTCCTCACTCCCCTCTCAGTGCTCTCCACCTGACTAATCCCCAGTACTGGCACCTTACCAAAAGCACTACTTCCACTTCTGTTCTCATGCTGTCAAACACATCTGGAATAAACTCACTTCCTCAGCTTAAACATAATTCTCTTATCTGAGCTTGTCTAAAGATTTTTATTTCTGCTCCTGAACGAACTCTTAAGCGGCACATTGCCTATCATTGCTCTCTACCTTATAGCTCACCCTAAAGTCTTCTGCCCGCAGTACTCTCTCTCCTTCCACAACACCTCCCCACAAAATTTCCCACCTCGTCCCTCAGCCACTGCATTATTCTGTGTCTATGCTCCGTGTGACCACAGTTCATCTGTAACTGAAGACCCAGGACCCGCATAGTGCAGGACAGCTATGCTGCCTGACGTGTTTCTTCCCGTTATGACAGTCATGGAGCATCCTTCAGAATACAGGATGCCACTGCATACTGAGAATCCCCCTGAAAACTCCAGTGGACTGAAGAGGAACTGCTTTAAATAACAGGCAGAGAAGGCACAGGTCATTTCTATGATGCTGCTTCCCTGTGCAAACCCTATGGAAGATTTGAGTGTGCAGCATCCTTCAGCACCGTTAGTGAACTCTGCTCTTAGTGACTGAATCCGGTTATCAGACCTCTAGAAACTCTAAGTAACAAAGAGATATGAATATTAACCCAGGAATGATGTTTCACTTCCTTAGCACTTTCAATAGGTTTAATTAACCTTTAAGAAAAAAAAATAATTCTCTATACAAATATTCCTATTCGGTTATCTTTAAACATTGAGTTTCCATCTGCTTTTCTTTTACAGCAGACATAATAAGAAAGCACTTAAAACTTGCTTTTATTAAGAGTATGTAACAGAAACCACTTCAAAGCAAAAGCCAGGAAAATATAAACTAGAGGATGACCATTGACTATAATTTCACTGGAGTTGAAAGACTTAATTGTTATACATGTTGAATGGACAGTACTCAACCCTAACCACTAATTTTATTTTTTATTATTATTATATCTTTACTCTGAGTTTATCTCAGATTCCTTGGATTCTGCAGATGCCTTGGTTCACAAGGTGATAATTTTCACAAGAACTGAACATATGAGGTTGTTTTTCTCAATGTCTATGATATCTGTAGCCATAAGACTGGTACTGTGGGTTGTTGCTACTTTCTTGCACCTCTCAAGGAAAATAAAAACATAGTGATTTTATCTGCATTGGTTTCAATGGAGGATATATTTATTTCCTTTTCTCCAGAAATTATTGTATCTTTAGTCTAAATTTTCACAATGTTTATGACATCTAAATTTTCTTTGAGGATTCTGTCTAGCTTCTGTTCATGTGTTGTACCAGTTCATTTTTTAATGTAATTCTGGTTAGAATGCTGGTCTTTTTTTACTTTGGTGGTATTTATTTAAAAGTATCACTCATTAATAGAAAAGATGAAAATATTAAATCCTAGGGAGATAAAGAATTTTCTCTAAATTTGGAGTTAGTCCAATTTTAGCTGCTACTCACGTTGAAATCAAATTATGTTAGATATGAAAAAAAAAAATGCAGGCTGGGTATGTGGAAAACTCCTTGATCAAGACTCCTTTGCTCCGAACATCATCCAGCAATTGGTATGCTGTTGTTCTTTTTATCACGTTTTAGCATGCATGCTGTGCTGATTTTGGCTGGGATAGAGTTAATTTTCTTTACAGTAGCTGGTATGGGGCTAAGTTTCGGATTTGTGCTGGAAACAGTATTGATAACCCAGGGATGTGTTAGTTACTGCTGAGCAGGGCTTACACAGAGCCAAGGCCTTTTCTGCTTCTCACCCCACCCCACCAGCGAGTGGGCTGGGGGTGCACAAGGAGCTGGGAGGGGACACAGCTGGGACAGCTGACCCCAACTGACCAATGGGATATTTCACACCATATGACGTCATGCTCAGCACACAGAGCTGGGGGAAGAAGAAGGAAGGGGAAGACGTTTGGAGTGATGGCGTTTGTCTTCCCAAGTAACTGTTAACACGTGATGGAGCCCTGCTTTCCTGGAGATGGCTGAGCACCTGCCTGCCCATGGGAAGCAGTGAATGAATTCCTGGTTTTGCTTTGCTTGTGTGCCTGGCTTTTGCTTTGCCTGTTAAACTGTCTTTATCTCAACCCATGGGTTTCCTCACTTTTACCCTTTTGATTCTCTGCCCCGTCCCACCCGGTGGGAGTGAGTGAGCAGCTGTGTGGGGCTGGGTTGCTGGCTGGGGTTAAATCACGACACATGCACCTTTAACAGCCAAGTATTACACCAAAAATCCACTTGGCGTATGCAAGATGGATGCATAAGCTAGTAAAGGAACAAGTGCAAAAAGTGACATAAAAA
Source organism: Phalacrocorax aristotelis (assembly GCF_949628215.1). Lineage (NCBI taxonomy): Eukaryota > Metazoa > Chordata > Aves > Suliformes > Phalacrocoracidae > Phalacrocorax > Phalacrocorax aristotelis. The sequence continues at coordinate 66,256,262 of NC_134279.1, read as the reverse complement.
GTGGAGTAAAAGTTGCAACTTGTGGTCTGCATTGGATGACACTGAACTAACAGTAAAGTGTGTGATAGTAATTTGCTGGTCTGATCCCTTAGCTTAACATCTTAATCCTTTTCCTTTATTTCAGACAGTTTTGTGGTCTCTGGAGCTTAGTGTATTAAAAATACCTTGACCTTGATTCAGTCAGTTGTTTAAGATAATGCCGCATATAAGCACATAGTCATGAAGAAGTTAGTTCAAAGCTTTAGCTCCTTTGCTAATACCACATCTCAGCTGAGCTGGTTAGCCCCCTGAACTTCTGATATGACCCATATCAGCTATTTGCTTTTTAGGATCACCAAAAATGCTAAGGCACATCTTCACCACATTGATATGCCCTCTTACATCAACTCCCATTGATCTCACAGAGTGAAACTCCAAGGGTAAACATCAGTATAGATAAGAATGGAAACTGGAGAAGGAAATAAAATTGGATAGAGGAGAGTAGCATGCACAGGACATGACAATGGTCAGTGACAGATTTACCAGAGGGCTTCCTTTTTCTTTCCCTTGCATTACTGCTTTTTTTTTTTTGTGGTATGACCTCTGTGTCACTTGGCTGGGAGGCAGCCATATCCCTGGGCAGCTGCTTGTCACTCTAAGTGTCTGTATCTAGCTGAAGAGTCATCAAGTGATAAGCAGTACCGCTTTTTAAGCCTAACTAAAATACTTCCAGAGCCCACACTTCTGTGAAATACTTTTTCTCTGTATATATCACTTCTGTTAGTATATGTAAAAGGCATCATAGAATCATAGAATGGTTGGGGTTGGAAGTGACCATTAAGGTTCATCTAGTCCAACCTCCCTGCCATAGGCAGGGGCACCTTTCACTAGACCTGGTTGCTTAAAGCCCCATCCAACCTGGCCTTGAACACTTCCAGGGATGGGGCATCCACAGTTTCTCTGGGCAACCTGTGCCTCACCAACCTCATTGTAATAAATTTCTTCCTGTGTCATTGGGAATTGAATTATTTGTGTGCTTATAGGTGCATTAGAAACCATTCGATTGTTGCATAAATAAGAAAAAATATGACTGAAGCAATAGTAGTAGTCCAATCCTTTCAAAGCTATAGGTATTTTTAGTGCCATCTGCATACTTTTAAGATGACATCACTAAGTATTCTTCATAATAATTTCCAGTAGTTATTTAACTTTTGTATAATCAGGCTTCTTACTTTTCTTTAAAGGAAGAAATCACACTTTAATTTAGGAGACATGGCAGTGTTGCATTGGCGGTTGGACTTGATGATCCTAGAGGTCTTTTCCAACCTTGATTCTATGACTCTATGATTCTATAATTAGTAACCAGTCTTACAGAGAGCTCTGCAACCCAGGAATCCTGGAAAGAGTGTAATGAAATAGCGTGACTTGATATTATACATTTCAAAAGTTTGCTTAAATTCAGACTTGACATTGAAACGGTCATATTTGCCACTTCCTTTGTAAATGAAACTATGTAATAGTCTCCTCCTGGTTGATTCTTTCAAATATGATATGTGATTTCCATCTTGGGAGCCACTACCACTACCATTGGGAGAACAGATTCCAGCAAAAAATCTTGGAATGATTTTCTTTAGAGTATGGCATATGAGGAAAGATAACAAAAGATTCTGAGATCAAGATAATAATGAGTAGGGTTTTGCATCAGACATTTTTTTTGTCTAAGGCTTTGAGATAAAATTGGTTTTATACTGTATTTTATTATTAATTGAAAAGTATTAGTGATCTTCTCGTCATTTTTTTGAATGGGTAATGATTAAATGGGAAATGCAAGATTTTTAATTCTTCATGTCACCTGAGCTTGTAAAACCAAGAAATACCTTTGAATGTAATTCTGTAAGGATATTTTTGATTTGTGTGATTTAATTAAAATCTCATAGCTTGCAAAACAACTTACCAAAGCAATTCCTTTTTTTTTTCTTGTATTTAAATGTCTGTCAGTCTGTTCCACTTATTTTCACTTTTGATGGTGAATTTGCATCACCATTTGTGATTTGTGTGATTTCTGAAAGGTACTTTTGTCATCCCTGCATGCCTGCAAACCTGACTGATCTGCAAATATTCCAAAGTTGTAGTATTTCCTCTGAATGATTTGGGTTACAGCAATGTTTCAGGTTTTAGGCTGTAAACTGCCTGGTTTACAGGGCCAGTCTGAGTTTCACACTTAGTGTGTAACTCCAGTAGGCCCTATTTGGATATTTTAGGTATGATTGCAAGGAAAATATTAATACTACTTGCTGCTTGCAAGCATAACCTAAGGAAATGAGAACAGATGAAATACCCTACTGGGTTAGAGCAGCAATTTGTTTAGCTCAGTGCTCTGTCTTCAGACGTGGCAGCAGGCAACTCTCTTTGGGGAGAGCATGTGAGTCTGGCTACTCTCTGCATTGCATCTTCCATTCCTGCCCCAGCACCCATAGCTGGTGGGTTAAGGATTGCAGAAGAGAGCTTCTGTTGTTTGTTTTAGTGTCTCTCTCCCTGTTGTTGATCTGGTTTATACTCCTTCCCCAACCTGCAGTGGGAGGAATTTCTACAAGTTCACCACTGCCTGTACAAGGAAGTGCAGTCCTTTATCTCTTAAAAGTCAATCTGTTAGTTTAACTGAGTGCTGTCCATTTTTACTACTACCGGCTTCAGTGCGTAACAGTTTCACATTTGCCTATTCACTACTCTTTTAATGACTAATGACATTGTGGTGAAGACTGTATAAATCCCAAAGTGGGAAACTACAGTGCAGTGCTCATGTAGCCCAGTAATGTCTCTTCCCCTAATCTAGCAGCTCAGTATCTCTCATTCCTTTGCATTATCTTGACTGTTCAAGGTGAATAGTTCAATACCAAACACTAGTGGCAAGTTCATATGAGGGTGGATAGCTTGGGCATTCTTAACTTTGGGCTGAATGGACCTAAACAGGAGGTTGGTACCATGGAGGATCTGGAAGCTTGCCACAAATGTTATTGGTTCAGGTAACATAGGTCATCAGCATTGTACTTTGGTCCTTGCTTACAGTGCAAGAAGTGTGTGCCTTCTGGAAGTATATGCCAGGTGTCCCTTTATTTTTCTTGAAAAATATTACTATTGCTAGTTGTATGCCCATCTACTTGTAAGTTACTAAGTGAGTGGGCACTCAAGGAATCGTATAAGGCTTGATAATAGGCCATGTGGGAGTAGGAGTCCCTCCTAAAATATCCACCCCACAGTGAAGTGTCCACACTGGATGGAGGGAATAGGACCACGAGGCAAGAGGAAGAGCATCTGTGCTAGAGGCTTACACTCAGAAGCAAGGTGTTTGAGGACTAATTCTTTCCAGAGACAGTGTGACAAGAAGGCAATGCTGTGTGAGGTTGTATTGCATAGAGGTGGGCTATACAGCCCAAGCCTGACTGTATGGCCCATATGACCTATAAAGACTTGGCTTCATACTGAGTTAAACTGAAACATAATAGAATATGAGGAGGGCTTTATTTCCTTCCTCTTGCATTTATGCCACAGAAGAAGAAAACAAAAGTGCTTTAGCAGCTGGTAATTGACTGGAAATAGTAAAAAGAACAGGATAGTTAAAAGTCCTTGAATACGCCTCGCTTCACACTATTCAAAAATAATCTGGGATCAAAGTGCATAAGAATAAAATTGAATGACAAGAAATGCTTTTCTCTTTCTTTCTCCACCCATACTGTCTATCTTATTTTGGGTTCTGGCTCTGCACCCTCTTTGCTCAGCCAAGGAGGGGTAGAGGGGAAATAACAATCTTTTCGTCTTTGTACAGTGGCACAAGGGCAGCACACAATAGAGGTTACTGGGCTCCCTTCAGTGAGGGGAGCTTGGGAACCACTCACTCCAGTATCCACTGATGAACGAGGTTCAGGGAAAAGCTGAGTCTGCAGCACTGACAGCCTCACTTTGCCTAGGGGAGCGGGACAAATGAAGTGCAGAGAGCCTTCAGTGCCATGGGAGAGACAAGTGCCGACTGTATAGAGCCTCTCCCCACACCTGGGGGACCATGTGGAAAGGAAGGTCTGGGGCCTGCCTGAGGCACCATCTCTCCAGAGCTCCTCCTGGGACAGCGTCTCCTCACCACCCGCTAGCCAGAACTTGCAGACAAATGGCACAATCTACCCTTCCTTTCATCTTCAGGACACTAAGAGCATTATGCAAATCCCAGCTACGTCCCTAGCAACCCAGTCCAAAGGCAATTTTGTATGCCTTATTTTTCCTTGTGACAGATTTCATCCCTAAAGAGATGAGTCCAGTAGAGGACAGAAGTGAAGGCTGCAAGAGTACAGTGTGTCTGGTTTTGAATGCAATGAGTCGACGGCTGCAGCCTAAGGCACTGGTGTGATTTTGTTTAAACAAACATAAGCCAATTAAAAATACAAAGAGATTCAAGGAAAAGATGCTCTTAGCTGAAAGCCTCATGGGAGAATAATATAAAGAACAGATCAATAGCAGTGAGAGAGAGAGAGAGATTTGTTCCCATAAGACCAAAAGCCAGCATGTAACAAATCTCGAGAAAGGCATTTATAGGATTGTATTTTGTGAGTGACTGTGGCATAAAAGAATAGTGCTTTAGCATAATTATGGTTAAATATTTACACAGTCTTAGCTGTTTCAGGGAAAGCAAATATCCTTGCAAAGATGATTTTCTCCTATTCAATATATCACTGAAAATGCTTGCTATGCTTATCTTTATTACAAACATAATAATTATATAAATGTGCCTTCAAGGAAAAGGGTAGTTGAGAATGCTATCTTAAAAAAAAGTCACAAAACAAGAACAATTTACACCATTACCTACAGGTTAAAGTATTCTCCCCCTCATTTTCCAAGTCAGCTTTTGACTTCTAACTTCTTTCTTACTCAATTACACATACAAAAATCATTAAAAGGTGCAACAAGAAAAAAAACATTTTATAAATGGACTGAAATTATTTTCCTAAATGCTGTTTTTTAAAAACTCCATCTGTAATGTGCAACATTTTGGGACCTTCCAGGTGTAGAAACAGTACAAGATATTCCAGCTACCTTGTTCTTTAGATATCTAACCGAGGTGTCTTAGTTAAGAGAGTATGTCCCCTAGTTTTTAAATATTGTAGGTGGAGAAGGGGAAATTATGGGGAGCAAAAACATTATGCACTTGTGTGTCCTCCGGAGGATGACCGAGAAGAACAGCTTTGTTTAGAAATTATTTGCCCCCTCCTGCTCTATTAAATCTCTCTCTTGCTCTATTAAACGTATAGGGACAGTAGAGGGAGAGGTATCCTGAGCTGGATCCTTACAGCTGATATTATAAATTTTCCTATAAATTTAGACCTTTCAGAAAGCAGCAGCTGAAAAATATTTTTTTTCCAAAGGACAAAAGTTTTCTTCTAGACATGGGAAATCTTGAGAGATTTTTTTCTGAGCTATATCATTTATCCGTTCTGCTCAGCATAACAGAATAACTTTGGAGAAAATACTACAATCCTTTGTTGAGATTGGAATGAGGAGGCCGTTTCTGCAGTGAGATGACTTAAAAAATAGGGCATACACCAGATCCTGGGTGTATGTCTGTTTGGTTCCACTGCTTTGCTCTGTGTTAATTAAATCAATGGTAAACATCAGTTTACATTTGCTGAAGGAATGACCCATTGTCTTACACTGCTCAGACAGTAAAGTTAGTAATGCAGTGCAGCTCTTACAGAAAAAGCCCAATAACTTCATTGTGGTGTTGTGTTTACCAGAACCATATGTGTTCCAGAGAGCACGTTTCTACTGTGCACATGGTTAAAACCCTCATGTAACTTAAACATCTTAATGACACAGTTTGAGTCCTACTCACTTATCCCACTCTTGGAGACACCATATTAACTTGGTAGTGACAAGCCAACTCATTTCCAGTGTTAGTAGCTACTAAAACCATATTCTAGCAGGGACTGTGTGCTCTTGAGCATATCTTGCTCCATCAGCAGGCTTGGACTTGAGGATGCCACTTGATGTCAGGAGATGAATAATATTACAGTGCTACTGCTAGGAGCTGGTAAATCCCCCAGGGTATTTGGTGACTAGCAAGTTTTAATATATCATGGAAATGGTACCTATATATATAAATTAATTCAAATGTGGACATATATATACATACAACACATGCATAAATATGTTTCTTAAACGCAATGTGTATTGCAAAACATTGAGAAAACCTTTTATCATTCTCTCAGAAGCATTCACTGGAGGGTCTAAACATAAGTTTTTAATGAAAGCTACGAATGTGGCTTTACCTCAGGTGTTTTCTGCTTGTCTTTCGGTTTATTGATGTTTGTGGTCAGGATTTTTCTAATGGCTCATGACACAGGTGCAAATGTCATTAGGAAAAGCTTCTAGTTGAGAATGAAAGCGTGAAAAGTTTTTAGTCTCCATATTCAAAAATCTAAGAAGCAAAATAGAGCAGGAAAGTAGAGAAAAGAAGTAAATCCATAAAAAATACACTACTCCATTTGCTGAAAACGAATAGTGGAGCCAGGAAGAATAAGAATAATAAAAGAAAAATATTTCTTAGCTTTGTAAAGTGTGCAAGATGATACAAAAATTAGAGAGAAAACTTTAGCAGAATGACAGAAATTTAACTAAGACAGAAGATGTTATAGGAGATGGCTGTTTATACAGAATAATTATAGGAAGCATGTGCTTTTCCAAGAGCTTCCTCCTAAACTTGAAGGAATCCAGCTGAAGTCTTCATTGTCTTTTGATCACACCTCAAATAAGGCAACACATGCTACTGGGCTGCATTTGACTTACCACTTAAAACAGGACACGGCAAATGTCCTTTAGAAGAAGACACGCTTTCCATTTTCACAATTAATAAGTCAAGCATGCACTTTAATAACATTTTTCAGAAGACGACCCCAAAATATAAAAATCTGGGACAAAATGTAGGATTTGCAGTACACTGGTTTTTATCCATATAATCTGTATAAATATTTACCCATAGAATTTAAAAAAATAAAACAAACAAACCCAACAACTACAGAAAACCCGAACCAAACAACAGTGAAACTAATAAAATTGCTCAGTTCCAGAGTATTGGCCCTTTGAAATTATTCTGGTACTAAAATACTAATGTGTATATTTCTGTACATACTCATGTGTATAAAGAAAGCTTTTTATTAAAGAAAGTTAATCTAAATTGATTCAAAGTATTAATTTTATCTGCTATACAGTATTATTTAGTAACTTACTAAGGAAAAATAATCTTGACAGAGGTGCCTATTTTATAGAAGACTTCTATAGATTATTAACCATCTAAATATATGCTGTAATAGGTGATTTATATCCATATTTGCATATTGTTGTTTATTTGACAATAGAAACAATTATTTTAATCATTGTATTAAAAAAGAAACCAGTGTTTGAATGCCATATAAAATTCCAGGTCCTTTTCTTAGATTTTCCATTGTCTTTAGCCTGTGCTTCAGTAAATAATTGTTAATAAAGAGATAAAGTAATTGTCTGAGTGATTGTGTAACATGATCTTCAGAGAATGATTGAGCTTTTGTTGTTGTTTAGAGGCAAGATTAGGTATTGGAACGCTTCAGTTTCTTTCATGGGCTGCTGAAGTTTATTTCATGGAACCAGCACATTTTGTGGGCAACATCTTGATCTTGCTGAGCCTCATTTTTTTTGAGCTTGGAAATAATGACAATGGTTGTTACTATTCTTACATGTGATATTAATTAATATTTCTAGAGTGTTTAAAATATACTCGGGGTGTGTGTGTGTGTGACTTGGGATAAATGGGAAAAATACTTACATTTTAAATGATGAAAGATGCCTGAGTGTGAGAAAAAATAATTCAAACAACGACCTAAGAAAATAAAGAAATTCCACCTTTGGATATCTTTCATACACAACATGCAAGAGGTAAAGGTGTGTTTATTTTTCATTTGTAGTTCACTTTTCAGTTACATTCAGGACTTAATGAAAATGACTGTGGGGAATGTGTGTGGATGAGTACCTCTTCCAAGTATTTCCTCCTGAAGCGCCAACCCAAATCAAGACAACGTGTTGTCCCCCCTGCTGCACCTCTCCTATTGTGAGGGTTGAAGAGTCCATGCCCTCCACAATCCTCTCCCCAGTGACATTTCTATTTCTTGATTTGGATATTAATATACTGTGAATGTGGTTCCATACGTTTTCCCACATTTCTCTTTCACTGCAGGTTAAAGGCATGCCCAGGTTTGGCCTTTTGGAGAAAGTTATGACTGCACTATCTATTCATGTGGACTCTTAAATTAAAAATTGATTGGGCTACTTCTGTTCTTTGTTTTCTTCCAAGGAATGACAACCTAAGAGGAGGCAACCTGAAGAGCAGACACCCGGGAAGTAAAACAACAAAGTATGCTGTGTGTATGATAGGCTTTACTACCTCATCGTTATAGAGACATAACTGCTAAAATGAAGTCTGGCTTTGTTTTTATCAGGGCTTAGTGAGTGGCAGACCCTGGGGAGAATGTATTAGAGTTCTCATCTTGTAACTTAACTTCTCCTTTTGTCGTTCTGCATAATTGCTGTCACCCAGGTAAAGCTGGATTGTTTCTTCCATGGTAAATTCTCTCCCACAGAACCCTTTGACCTTCAGGCAGTGAGAGCAGCAGGGTTTCTCATCTCATGATTTAACTGAAGAAAATAACTACTTGAAGAGGAAGTGGTTTGAAATAAACAATGTCTCTGAATTAGAAGACTAAATAACTTTTTTCTGGTTTGTTTTTTTTTTTTTTTTTTACCACAAACTGGGACTCCTGGGAATATTTGCCTGGAATTAACAAAGGATGCAACATTTGAAGAACTAAGGTGCTTAATTATGTGAAGAATTTAAGCATAAATTTGCATACAGCTGTGACAATTGCTTAATTATCAGTAGAACTCTGAAAAATGTAAAAGCAGCTCTTGTTTTGTCAACAGACTTTAGAATTACTTATGAGCTCATATTCATTCTCCAATTCTTTGATACAAATAAATCCAGGATATTTTTAAAATGCTGGAATCAGTGAGGTATTTGCCCTTAAAAATGAAAGTATGGAAAAATTGTGTCCATTTGGTCATTAGATACCTTACGAAAGAGCAGTTTTGCTGATTGTTTTTCTGATAGCTCTTACCTCAGCCAAGAGTATGAGCAAATTTTCTTGGCAAAAAACTCCTGTAAATCATCCTCTACAATCTTTTTTTCAGCGTCTGGGGGAAAAAACAACCTGATTTTCACTGAGAAGGTACGTTCTCCTTAAAACCTTCACAGAAAAGACCAGTGCATAATAATTCATTGTGGTGTCAATCTGTTAATTTGATCTGATTACTTGCTGTATTAATTTGGTGATTTAATCATTCAATCTATCGGCATATTGATTCAATTTTAATTGAGACCTCAATTTAATTATTGCATTATTCTAGTTTTAATTAGCAAAGTAAAACTGTAGTGTATTAGCTGAGTAATTGTCGCATATAACTCAACTTTGCTGAAGTGTCTGACATCCAAATATGTTTTTTTAGATACCCATAAAGGTGCAAAGACCTTTTTTATTTCAAACTACTCTGTTGGTAAAAAAAATTATGAAAGGACTTGTAATCAGGAAAACTTGCAAGCCTCTTCAGGTCTAGTTGCATGATCAAATTTACAACACTCACTCTATAGAGTACCTTTTTTTCAGCAGACACGTGGAAAATATGTTTCAAGCAGATGTCTATGTAACTACAGAGAAAGAAATAAAATATAGTTTATTCTTTGGAAAGTTAAAAACGTACTGAATTATTTTAGTGCCATGCATAAAACTCATGTTTTGCCAGAGCATCAGCTTTTGCAGTCATAGATTTCTCAGTTTTCCAATGTCTTTCACTATAGTTATAGGTTAGGAATGTGCCTTCAAGTCATATAACCTTAAGGACATAAGCTGACCCCTGCTAAACAACCTGAGTGAAGACTTCCAGTATTTTAGTTTGTGTGTTCTCACATGTCATGATTATTTGGGAAGAACTCAAATATCTCATGTAGCTAGCTAGAAAGCAAGGAATTAACCATATTGCCTTCTGTTCCACCACCCCAAACATTTTGTGCTAAATCTTAAGGTTATCATTGGTTTTAAAGGTGATGAAAACAGAAATGTATTTCATAGAAAAAGTGAGAAATATATTGTAGCATTTCTACTTTTATTGAGATATACCCATTAAAAGTCAAATTAAGGACATTGTATCTGACCAGAAAATGGGATGACCCTAAACTTCTGTGCACTCTTCCATTCTCTTCCTACCTCAGACTATTCCTTATCTGTGGCTGCTGCTTGGTCAGTCCTACATGTACAAGATGTAAGATGTGGTCAAGGCCCTGGCTTGCCAAGCAGAAGTCACCTTAGGGGGCCAGGAATGTCAGTCTAATGCAGAGAACTATTGAATAAAATACTCCTGTCATACTGTACTCATTTTCATTGAAGTGTAGGCAAAAACTGTAAGGGAAATGAATAAACGTGCCCTGAGGTCCAAGGGAGTAAGCAGGCTATAACGTAACTTGCTATTCCTTTGCAAGCTTAGAGAGCCTTATGCTTCTATGGCTGAAATTAAGTATTTAAAACTTTCCTGAGGTGTAACTTTTTTCCTTGCGGTTTGCATAAAGTAAAAATCAACCATTTCCAAAGAGTCTAAGCAAATGAAAACTCAGTCCTGATTGTCAGGAAGACCAAAACCCTTTATGGTGTGAACAGGAACACAGAGAGCAATGTACATTTATTTTAGAAGGTCCAGGAGAGTGAATTACTAAGACTTTTAATATCTTTTATTTTTAAATACCATAATTGCTGATACTTCTTTTAGGTCACAGATCAGAAGAATTATTTGTAGAATTTGACATTTTATTTTGAGAGTTATGAAATAATCAGAAGAAAGTTTTTTCCTCTTTCCTTCCTTTTCTTTTTTCCTTTTCCTTTTCTTTATTCCTTTTCCTTTTTTCTTTTCCTTTTCCCTTTTCCTTTTCCCTTTTCCTTTTCCCTTTTCCTTTTCCCTTTTCCTTTTTCCTTTTTCCTTTTTCCTTTTTCTTTTTTCCTTTCTTTTTTTTTTTTTTTCCTTTTTTCAAGTGTACTGAACAAATGGCCCTTACAAAACTCACACACAAAACCTGACCTCTGTATTGACTAGACTAGATCAAAGACAGTCTGCCTTGAGGGTATTGCATTTGTTAAAGTCCTGGACACATCCTTTGAAGGCTGAGTTATTGCAAACAGTGTCATTGCAGAAAAGGGACAATTAACTTGGATGATCAGCGAGTGGTGACTATTGCCATTGCTGTATAGTTTGGATTTACAAACAGCAAGGGTCAAACACTTCACACCCTTCACCGCAGAAATGAACTGTGTAGAGGACTCAGTGGTCTAAAACACAGCACAAGCCTACATTTTTCTATCTGTCAAAAGATTTCAGAAGTAATTCATTGTTACAGCTCCCTGGAGTGAGAGTCTGCTTGTCCATCTGATTTTCCTGACTGAGCGCTTTAAACATTCTCTGAGGAAAAAACTGTTGTAGTCTTGTTTCCAAAGTATAATAGTAAAGACGGGAAGTGTGAGACCATTTGGAATCCTTCTTCCCGGCTGTCATACTTTATCACTACTCGGGTGTTATGTTCATGACCAGCTCTTGATTGCAAGCCTCAGTGCTAATATTATTTCTAGATGCTGCCTGGTGCCCCTCTGAAAAATCCCTGGATTTCAGAAATCAGATATACAAGACTTTGCTTATCAGATATTTCAAATGAAGTTAATAAAAAGGCTCTCATAAATGTAAGTTTGATATCAGACTACATTGCAGAGTGGGACCAGGATTATTCTGAGGAAAGTTTTGTGAAATCAGTGGCATTGCTTAATTGCCTTAACAGTTATATAGCTGAAATAAGAATCTAATTTTTAAAATGTGACACTCCATGGAGACCAGAGGCGTCTGCTGATTCCCACTGTATAGATCTGGTTGCTGCAAATAGATTGTTGGGTCAAATAACGAGTCTGGTCCTGTTCTTATAAAGAAGAGCACAAATAACATTCCTGTTAATTATACTATGAGAGGTCCATAATTATTTATGTCTTTTGTCTACAAAAGACATTTTGTCTTTTGTCTTTTGTTGAGGAAGCTTAAATCTATGAATTACGAGAAATCAGCTTGCTCAGCTGGCAGATTCTTGCAAGTTCTCCCTACTCTCCTTGAAATGACCTTCATATCTGTTTTCTTTTTGTGCAGGTTATATTGGATATTGCCTTGAAACTCAGCCTATGGGAAATCAGCTTGCCCAGTGCAAAGTGCAGTCAAACCGATTATCGTAGAAAATATCACATGTAAGATACCCAGTGCTGTGATTCAAAAGAGCTTATAATCACTTTCCTCTATGCTGTTATTAAACTTCTTCCTGACTGATTTGCATTTTGATGAATCACCACTGCTGTGTATTAAGTAATGTACCAACACATATTATTAAAGTACATCTTTCAGGAGCAATGGTCCACCAGAGCTATATAAAACAATGTAATGTGTATTAGCTGAATAAAGCCAGATGGCATGAACTTATTCTCTGTCAAGTTTCCTTGTTGAATAAACTTTCCCATTTCTACTTCTGGCTTTTGAGCAGATCATGGAAAAGAAAATAAAAAATATTTTAAAAGGACTTTTCTATTACATTGTGGGTTTTTTGTTGGTTGGTTGGTTGGTTTTTTGTTTGTTTTAAACTCTGTTTCCATCTGCTCAAGAAACTGTGTGATCCTGCAGGTAGATGCAGTTCCCACTCCTACAGTTACCTCAAATAATCCCCAAATTTAAGAATACATTTTGGGTTGTTTTGGGTGGGTTTTTTGGGGCTTGAAAATGGGGGAAACGAGCAGAAAGACAATAGGGGAAAGAGAGGTCAAATGCACTGGGAACTCTCCAGCTGAGACAAACATCCCTGCTTGTAGAAAAAGGTGACATTCTTCTTGTCAATAAATCGCCAGCTTAATCCTTAGCTTGCTTTAATCAGTTCTGGAAGATTTCCACCAGGGCACAACAAACATGTTGTTTCAAAGCTTGTTAATAATATTACTTGTTAATACACATTAATTAAATTGTAATGTGAACAATAATTTCTCTTCTGTAAATATAATTTCATTTTGTGATGTAAATGGAAAAGAGGAACAACTGAGGATAAAGACTGACACTCCAATGAATCTTAAGAAAGAGAGAATGGCTTTTTGGCAGTTCTATCTGTCAGGAGAGTAACAAACTCTAACATTATGCTTTGCAACCTTGTTAAGCAGAAAGTTGTTAAGGAAACAGCATGGTTCTTTTAAAAAGAACTGTACAGTCAAAGAAAAGGATGCTAAATGCATGTAACCGATGATCTGAAAACAATTGTGAATAAAATATCAATATTCCATTTTCATGTTGTGCCAGTAGTAGGGAGTTTGCATATTCCAATATTGTCAGGATCAATCTGTGGAAAAATAAAAGAATAAAGACAAAATCTGTTTTTAGCAACCGCTTTTTAACTTGGCACAGAAAGGTGGGAAGTGTTTTTTTGATTATCAGAAAATTTCTGAGTTTTTTCTTTTTTTTTAAGTAATGTCCTTTTCCACTACACAAGGAAAAGTTCTTTTAACGTTTCTTCAGTGAAACCAGATTTCAGAGTACAGCTCTGTCTTAACCATTGCTATTTGGCGAAGTCAGTTTCCTGGAATAAGGGAAAGTGACATCGATGTCCATGTCTTATACTTGGTCTCACTTATACCATGAAAGTGTCTGTCTTAACTAACTGGTTACATTTCATTGTTATCAGTTGGAGGATATATTTCATTTTGACCATAACTTTAATTATTGACCTGAATTTTTTCCTGGATAAGTTTTTCTTGAAATACATAATTCCATCTAACTCATTGGAGTTGGCAAACTGGAATTTACCAATGAAATATTGGTTTGCCAAAGCCCTGTACAGGTCTAAAATTTAGGATCTCTGACAATGCTTAGTCCATAGAAATATTTTTCACTGATGATGTTAGGAGATTAGTTAAAAATCAAGATTAGATAAAAATCTTTTATGTAGTAGTTGAAAATTTACCTACTGTCACAGTAAATCATTTGAACAGTGTTTTGCTAAAACGTTCAGATTAGCTAAAAGGGAAATGTCCATATCTTCTTCTTAGTATTTGGATATCTCCTTCTCTCTCTCTCTCTTTCTCCCTCTCTCTTTCTTCTTATGAACTCTACAATATATTTATTCCATCTGTGAATATCCTATGTGATGTTTAGGTGTGTTAGCATTAACATCCCACTGACAGTAAGAGTGAGGGAAAGCATCTTCGTCAGATCTGCTCTTTCAAGTTTTATATTTGGCATTATTTTTTATTATTATTATAAAGCAGGTTGCAATTTCTTTAATGGTCTCTGTACTCCCAAATGTTCCACACAGCTTGTATTCTAGCTTCCCTATGGACTGCAAAACTGGTATATGCCTTGAAGAAATAATATTTAACCACTTCTCTTTATAGATCTCAACGTACTTTACCATAGAAATGTTATCCATTATTTCTTGTTCTAAAACTAGGAATGTAAAGAGGGGAGGGATTTAAAAAATGTGTGGCATGGTGATCCAGTAGAAATATGAGGTTTAAAATCCATATCACAGAATTCTTTGGTCTAAGAATAAACGTTGGAACATCCTACCTTTTATATAAAAAATAAGAGAGGTGAAATTTATTTCAAGACAGACCACCAGTGCTGGTTAAAGGGCATGGGAAGAAAAGAAAAAACACTGAATGGCAATACCATGACTGACTACAGAAAAGGAAAGGAAAGAACTTTTTTCTTCCAGCTGCAAACTGCTTGCTGGCTGTGACTTTCAATAACACTTACCCGTGACCCTGTCAGCTTTTACCTTTCACTTTTTATTTTAAAAAGAACAGATAAGTAACAGACATTACTCAGCTCTTGATTTGGCTTTTTCAATAAGAAGTGAGAGTTAAACTCTGCTGCTGCTGCTGTAAGTGCTATTGAAAACCATCAGCTTCAGTAATAAAACAAATTGGGTGGGAGCAGACGAGCATGAAAAAGGCCTGGAAACCTTATTTTTTATTAACCTTTTGTTGACATTAATACTCTGCAGTAGGAGATTCACACAGTGTATGTATAGAAACACATTTAAGAATGAAGCACATTTGCTTACACAGGAAAAGGTTAGAACTTCCTTAAGAACTAGAGGTCTCTCCCAGGATTTGTCTTCAAATAAAAGCTACAGTCAAGCCTGTACGAGTTTCCTTGACAAAACTATGGACCAGATCCAACAAGAGACGCAGGCAACTGTTAGATGCTTCAGAACAAACTGGCCTTTCTGAAAGGCTGTGCTTAGCTGACTCCTAATGTTTAGGTTGCCCAAGCTCCCTAGATTCTATACGTTTTTACCCAGTTTCAGCCACAAGGATTTCTTTACACCTGGTCCTCAACATCACTGTTTTGACAGTGGAGGCACAAAACTGGAGTCCTTTTCTCAATTTAAAGCCGTCATCAGGGGAAAGAAGAATCTGCATTCCATCTCTGTTTTCAGATACATTCACGACTTTAATGCTTAAAGTAAAATGCAGGAAATTTTCTGTAAATAGTCACCAAATTTCAAGGCTAAAAATTTCAGGTAGTTCTTTAAATAGCAGGATATAAAATCAGGTGTTAATTATTGCCTACTTATAAACCAGTGATGCCTGGGCATTCTTCTGCACAATGTCAACTGTGGTGGCAAGTATTAAAGTACAGTATGTCATAGTATTTCAGTTTCGTTTCAGCAGGCAGGGAGAAGGAATAAGGAAGATGCTGTTCTTCTTAGGAAAAGGAATATGAGCTCCCTTGCCTTGGGATATAAAAGTGTTTGTCTTTCCTTTCTCCACTCTTCCTTTTTAATGGTGTATTTTAAGAGAAAAAGGTGAATCCTTTCATTAAAGCTGAGATCCAGACATTGAAAGAGGTATGTACTGTACAGGATCACAACAGCTTACAGACACATCGTCAGAGACAATGGAACTGTGAGCAGCATGGACATACGCCCCTGCCTTTTTCATGACTGTGATTTAGCAAAAGACTGAAGCATACTCGGCCTGCATCCTAGGGCCTTGTTTCAAGGGAAAGGAGACAAGGCGCATAGTTCAGAAATGAGGAGAACGTTCTAGCATGTTGCTTGCTTTGGTTAATTGGAAGATCAGGACTGCAAGATGTCCTTTAGATACACAGATGCAAGAGAAGGTTTCTGGGAGGTAACGTTAAGTCATTATCCTCATTATCATCATTCATCTAGTAGCTTTTGACATCTTTACACTTTACATGACTACATGTGACTAAAAGCACTCCCTGGCTCAGGATGCTGTTTGTTATAGGTTTGGTATTTTTTCTGAGAAGATCTAAATCTTATCTAAATTTTACAAATGTCCAAATATTTAGCTACACTATATGGAATATCGGGACAATTGTGTTTAATGCTTTATCACAAGGTATATAATATTAGTTGTTGTGTCTTTTAAATACTTTACTGGATATGGCCATAAGTATGCAACAACCAATGACTCCTTTAACACATTTCTTGGAAAAAAAAAAGATCAGCATAGGCTTAGAGTTAAAGGCAGGACTACAAATGGAGAATGGAAAAATCCCTCAGTTTAACTGGTGTGTTTTGTTTATAATGAGACACAGCTGACACGTCTTGGATTGGACATGTATTTTAGAGCAATTGTGAGCCTCAAGTAAAATGTAGAAAGACTATAATTCTTATATCTACATACACTAAGAGAAGCTACTACTTTTGGTTATTTTTTGTTTTTTAGATAGTTGGTTTAGAATGTGCTCTAGCACTACCTTTTTCTGAAACTCAGGGACGCTTAGGCTAGTTTTGTTCATATTGGTTAGAGCATATGTATTTAGTTTTTATACCATGTATATATTACTGTAGCTGCTAAATTTACAGGTGAAATGTAAATTCATCTTGCTCCACCAGGGCAAGCGAAGTTAAATTACCTTAGAATTACTGTTTGGTTATGTCATACTTGAGTTCCAGATTGTAGATTACCTTGCATGTTTCACATTTTTTCCCAGAGAGATTTCAATAACTGGGTGGAGCCAGGTAGGCTTATACTAAACAATGCAAAAAGGAAAAAAAAATTATAGCAAAGCCAAGCACAGCTAGTTTTATCTTCGTGTCCTCTTTTGATATTACTAAAGAAAGACTAGTCATTTGAGTAAATATTCTTCTCACAACCTAGCTGTTTCTCTGCTTGTTGCAACAATGCCATGTGTTAATCCTCATCAGATGAGACCACATATCCTGTTTGTAACTATGGTATTAACTGCACAGCAGAGAGAGTTGAAGAAGTATGGGAAGATCTAATTCAGATGATTATTAACTACTGAAACCTGTTCGAGTGTCATTGTACACCTTTGTACACCTAATTTAATAGACCTAATTCTACATACAAAAAATTAATTTGGGCATGAGAAACACGCCAATCTGGAATCAGAGTTTGGTCTACATAGGTATGACAATACTGGTACTGATTTTTTTTTTTTTTTTAGTTGCCTGGTAGAAGAGAAAAATAGCTGAATGGTAGCTGAATGGTATCCCAACCAAGGTGACTGTAGTTGTGTTGCTGATGGTACCACCCTGCACTCTGAGCAGGCTGGGTCTATGCATTTGCTTCTTACAAACTACAGAAAAATGATCCAATTTTCTTCTTCTGACAATTGTTTAATTTTAGGATCTCCATAGTTCAGTTTGCTATCCCCATTGCTCTCACATACACTCTTCCAGAGGAAAATATCTTTTATGTTGGCCTATTATTTGGGAATAATCACTCGTAGCAAGTTTTGTATCACACCTAGACTGGAAGTTGGCCGAATAACATTCAAGCTTGATTTACCATAACTGTCTTGGAAAATTAAGCGACTCCAATTAGGTCTCATAATTTTGAGACAGCCCTTTGCATGCTGGTCAGTGCTTTCCTTTGTTGTTGCTTCTTTAAAGCAAAACAAAACCTTTCACCCATCTGATGATGACTATTCAGCAAATCAAATAAAATAAGCTCAAGGGTTACAGAGGAGCAAGGCTGCACTTATGACCTAACAGGCTGAAGATCAGTATGTATGGCAAGAAAGAGCAGGAAAATCCTGTGACAGCTACCTTGGACTTATCAGCCTGGGGAATGAAAGCCATTTCTCAGGAATGAATTTCCTCTTATTTTTCTCTACTTTTGTGGAATTAAGCCAGTTTCCGATTAAGATTCTTAGCCACATATCTCTATCCAATAATTCATAAGTTCTTTTTGGACAATAACTATGTGTATTATTTATCTGACTGTACATCACTGCACATACTGCAGATTACATGAATTTGTATGATAACTTTATTAAAGAATAATTAAAAAGCAATTTATTGTTAATGCTCACCTTGTCTAAAGGTATATGAAAAGCAAACAGAATATTTTCAGACATACTACATAATACAATGTTATGCATTCAATCTCTTTCAATATTGCAGCACATACTATTACTTTATTTATTCGATGGCAGTTTTCCCTTATAGCTTTAGAAACTTGTTCTGAAAATAGCTAATAGACATTATTTTAAACTTCGATGAAGTGTTTACCATTCCACTGTATTTTGCTTTATTATCTTCTTGGTGCCATGAAACAGCCATGGCATGTGCATATACCCATGGAAAGTGGCCAGGGAAGCAGTGCTCTTACTCAGGCCACGGTTCAGGTTTAGACTCGCAAGTGTTAGCTGGAAGCTTGTAAACATTTCTTACTGTTACTTGGCCATAAATGGTGGGAAATCTCTTGAGATTAGTGGTTCTGATGAGGTGACTGCCAGTATGGTCTGAAATCCTGTTAGTGTGATTCTTCTCACATGATTGCTATCATGTTCAAAGTAGAGAAGGGAGGCACAGACCACTTCCAGTTATAGCCATGGAGATACATCAGTTCAACAACTACTTGCTGACATGTGGAACAGTTGAATGGGAGGTTCCATTTGCCCCATCTCTAATTTAGGCTAAATGAAATCAACTGAAAATGTACTTGATCTCTAGAAACAGGAAAATTGATATACCATACATTTTTAAAAATCTTCCTGGTTTTGTGTGGAAAAAAGAAAAGAAGCATGACCCTAACTATCGTAATTTATAGATGCCGGATAGCAAAGGCAATATTGACACCATTTCAGCAAATGTTGTTAAAATTTGATATCACTCTTCTTTCTGAGTAAATGGTGGCTGCTTAAGTGCAAAATATGATTGCCATATTGGAGACTGCACAACTGGGAACATAAAGGGCAGCAAGATTAATGAGATTTAGAGCTTGTTTATACTACCTAACTACTCTAACTCACATTCCGTAATAAAAGAAAGAAGTGTTGAAAGACCAAAGCTAGTTCTTTCTGCCTGGAGTGTCCTGAGGTTGGTATAGCACTTCAGTTGAGAACAGAAAACAAATGTTACTAAACAAAATCAGAGGCTGTGACCAAGTCTGTATCTTTCCATTCAATATATCTTTTACTGAGGTTCCATTTTTTCCCCCTTTTCTTATAAATTTTCAATTCTCATTTACTGCAAGTAAATTAGAGAGATGATTTCTCTTTTACAGTCCATGATAGTATAAAAACTGTTCCAATTATATAGCTCCATGTCCCTGAGGATCCTTGGAGCTGAGCATTTATATTGCTTAACAGCAGGGTTTGGATAACATGAGACAACACGCTATCTCGAGGATCATGCTGACTTTTCCTTAAGGAAATATAAGGAAAGCCTTGGCTGATATACTCATAGCTGCCTTACTGTAACATAGCTATTTTTTAATGAAATTATTAACCTTATAGTTTAAACATGAACTGAATGGTTTAAAATTACTTACAACTGTTTTCTGTTGCATATAATATTTGTATACTATATGTAATAGTACCTGTATGTATACAAATCCTTTTAAAGCAAAAAACATTCCAATCTTTAACAGTATTGCACTTAAGAGCTATTTTCCAACACACGCTTTGAAAAATCTCAATTTCTCCTACATTAAGAAGCTATTCTGTTAAGAGCAAGTGCAAGGAAGTCTTGACTCCTGATTAAATATTTACGTGTGTCTGGCTAGTAGGTCATGTTCTATAATAGTGTTTATAACTTAGTTATTAAATTGCAATTCAGCAATCAAACATTTTTGCACTACACCCATTGGGATTTATGGCAGCAAATCATAAATTCTTAATAAATGAGACCTATTCTACAGGATTATGACACTGTTAAGAGGATTGGGGGGGCTTAGAGGAGACAGCTTTGGCCTTTAACATGTTTATGTTTCAAGTCCAACCTGGAACACTGAATGAAGCAAACACTGTGCACAGATCCTTCATAGCGGATAATTGCACCATCAAAGCATATAAACCTTTGCATTAGAGTTAGAAATGTGAAAGATTCCCTACTGAAGCCAGCACAAATTTTTATATCTCTTTTTAGCAATATATTTTTAGTTTAGAATTGAAGAAGCACATCAACATTTTTTCCCCAGTGAATTCATGTTGTGGTAAGTTTGAAATAATCACAGGGTCTATTCTTTTCCTTAGAGATAATAATATGGCATCAATTCCAAGTTAAAAGCATTTATATTTAAATCCATAAAAGGTTCAGAAACAATACATTTAATACACACATTAATTCTCAAAACTGCAAGATCAGTGAGTGGGAGCTTGCCGTCTAAGGACTTAATGCTCTTAATTCCCTTCTGAGTGAATGCAAGTTCACTCAGAAACTAGGCACTCCAGGGTGGTTTCCTCTGCACCTTGAGAGGATCAGCCCTCCAAAGAAGAATTTTTGTAGCACTGAGCTGAGGACGGCACTGGTAAAAATTCTTGCACATTCCTGGCATTCACTTTTTTGGTGCCATGGCAGACTGATTAGCAGAACACTGCTTTAAAGTGAGCCATCAATCAGCGTGACTGTTTCTCAGTCTGACTCTCAGTTTATTAGTGAGCTAAAGAAGTGTGTGGTGTAATGACAGATGTACTATTCTGTACATTTTTTTTCGTGAAGATCATTTAGTACATTTGACAAGCAAGGCCTTTTGGAAACTGTTGAACCAAGAGTTCTCAGAAGAGCTATTGTTGAACTTTTGAGGCATGCATATATATGCAGAAATAGCATCTTCTCCCGTCTAAAAATAGTTGATCCATGAGGCTATTGCATAGGTATATTTAAAGTCACGTTTAACTAATGGACAAAAAGTTTTCAGTATCCCTTGCCTATGACCTAGAGCCCAGTCTGGGAGATTCTGTCCTTGCTCACATATCAGCAGGAGTATCATCACAGTTTTAACCATGTAGCCAGACAGCAGAGTCTCATGCCTGTGACTGAAAGCTGAACAAGAAAGCAAAAAACAGCTTGACCTTTATCATCATATAGAGTTTGTTTGGGCAGGTAAATTAAGAAGATATGGAATTGTTCATGTAAGCAGAAACATGGCACTATAGGAAGCTTTTTTTTTCTTAGGCTAATAAGTAATTTTAAAATTTTAAACAGTATAATTGCATATATTATAATTTGTTTTTATTTGCATTCAGACATCGTTGGCAAAATGGTGGACATTTACTTAAAATAGATCCCTATATTTTTAAAGATTTTATGGATCTTATTTAACATGTTTATCACCAAAATAAAAAAATTAAACATTTATTTCAGTGAAACATCTGGAAAGGAATCAGGTCCTACTCAGAATAAAAGTGTCATTCCTTGAATTCCTGTAGTGGTTAGTATTGTTTAAATAGCTGATCAAGCACAGAGGCAGACAGGATTAAAATGCACAACACATAACCAGGAATGTATGCTGCATATTTTAGAATAGTAAGTTCAGGCATAGTGGTGACTTCCAGTGAGTTCCTAATAGCCTGACACTGCAATTCTTGAAACAGGCTTTGACAATAGGCAGGGCCAAGAGAGTTGAATGCTCTGTCAAACAGACTAGATGTATATGTTACCTGCACCTTTATTCTTTTAGTAAATTCCATTCTGAGAGAGTCCTACCAAGACGTCTTCCATGAGTTTATTAATTAGGAGAAATACCCTAAAAAATATTTCCTCTCCTTCAATACCTGAATGTTGTTTTAAGCTGTTATTCAGCAACTGTGAGGCATAGTTTAAATTATACCTTAGGGAATGAAAGCTTATTTTCATATTTTGACTTCTTAAATTCATATGTATGGCAAAATACCAACAGTATTACCAGAAACTTTGGGTAAGCAAATGATTTATTTTTCTGGTTTCCTCTGTTCCTTTTTTTCTCTACCTGGTTACTTCATATTGTTTCATGTAGAATGACATGATAATTCTGGGACTGGAAGCAACCTCAGAAGGTCTTTAGTTCAACCTCTTGCTCAAATCAGGGTCAGCTAGGGGATAAAACCAAGTTGCTCAAGGCTTTTTTCATCTGGGTCTTGAAAACTCCCAAGGCTGGAGATGATACCAACATCCTGGGCAACATTCTCCCCTGCTGGACTGTCCTTATGGGGAAAACACTTTTACTGATATCCAGCCAGAACCTCCTGTTTCAGCTTGTTGTCATCCTCCTACCAGACACAACCGTAAAGGTCCTGGTTAGGTTTTCTCAATAAACCCCTCAAAGTTATTGAAAGGCTGATATGAGGTCCCCATTATGGTTTCTGAGAAAAAAGGGTGCAGGAAAATGTGATCTTCACAGTCTATTGATTTGTTGCCCAGTCCATGATTAAAATAACATAGCTAGACAAAATTCATGGAAAGAAACAAAGCCCTTAGCCATGTTATTAATGATTTAGTTCATTGCCCCCATGATGGGAGACAATATTCTGAACACATCTCGCATTCTTTAGCTAAGGACATTTAAGAGGGACTGTAACAATCATTTATGAATATTGAGGAGCATAACAATAAATGATGAAAAAAATCTGCCTGGGGTAGTCCAGTGGGACATAACTGAGACTAATGTGATACACTATGCAAAGAAAAATTTTAGGTTGACAATTAGCTCAATTTCTTGAATAATTTAAATCTAGTCTAGATACATCAGTCAAGAACATCCTGTAGGCCTGCAGTAAAATGAACATGACTGAATAAAGGGGTTTTGCATCTCTTTCTTCTTATTTTATCACCATCCTGAGATGTATGGCAATATTCAGATACAGTGAAGGTGTCAAAATATATTAGTCAACTATCCTACATATCTTTTGTACCATTCTCAAGTATTGAAAAATTGATCTGGAGGCTTCTGAAGTCTTGTGTAGACTAGTTGCTTATACAGACAGTCTTGATGGCAACCTTTTTTTATTTGCCTCTGGCAACAATATCTTGTCACTTAGATAAGTTAGCATAGTGTTTCATCAAATATATTCTCTCAGTAAGCAGAGTGGATATAGGATATCTTAAAAGCTGAGAAGTAAAACAAATATTCTTTTTAGAGAAAAAACTATTTTTTGTTTAAAGCTACCTCAAATGAAAAAAACAGTAAAGTTGAAGTGCAACAAAATGTTATTAGCTACAAACTTGCTGTTTGCAGGGCATTTTGTTTTTTCTTTCATTTCCTGGGTTCATTCCCAAATGCAGGTGCACATGTGTATTTTATTTACTGTTGTGTATTTGTGTCCATTGGGACCTGACTGAAACTTATTAAGTTGATGATAAGAATTCTGTTGACCTGAATAGCATTTAGACCAAGCCCTAGAAAATCTAGGAAACAGAGATTGGTATTGCAAGCTTTGTTTACTAAATAGGAACTAAAATGTATAGTCACTAAAATATTTCTTCACCTGCAGAGTACCCGAAAAGGGTAATGATTCAGTTATTGGTGTTTTACTGATAATGGAAAATAGCCTAGCTGATTATGTGTTGCTGGAATTTCTTGTTGATATTAAAAAGAACAGAGAGAAATGAAACAGTGCCAACTTTTACAGGATTCCTGAAATTTTAACAACAGATAGTCCTACAGTGTTAGAAGAAAACAAATCTTGGTTTTCTTTATTATTTCTTTATTATTTATTATTTCTTTATTCTTTCATTAATTAAATTAAAAACCCTACCTTCTTTCATACAAAAAAAAAAGATGCTAAATACATTTTATAAACTACAATATATACTAGTAGTGCTGACTCATGAAGGCTTCACTCCTCTTGCAATATATGTAATTAGCTCCTTAAAGGATCAGCTTTATTTTCTAGACTGCTCAAGGCAATGTATAGGTATAGATCTGTCTAGGTCTTTCTACATAAGAAACCTTCTATACTAGGTGTTAAGTAAAAAGCAGCTAAGATTGGTATCTCATGCCATTTGCAGCTTGGAATGGGACAATAGTGCTGCCTTGCAAATTCTGGCTGACTCAGAGGAGTGAGGGAGCCTGTGTTAGATGGTGAAACGAAAGCCTGAAACTGCTTACAATGCAATAACACTCTGCACTCATTCATTCTCCCACTACCAAAATATCTTTTAATATTCAGCTGTTGTACTCGGTGGCTGAATAGAAAGCACAGAGAAGCATCTCCCAGCAGAGGACTTATATGACCAGTGGAGCAGGAAGCTTTTGTTCCAGCACCTGCCTTCTGCTGCTTCAGGTCCTATTTAATTTGAATTTCTTCCTTGGAAATGCTATAGGTCCGTGGCCAGGGTGGGTTTGACCAGATCAGCCCTGCCATCCTGGGAGGGAGCTGCAGCTTCTGGTTTCTTTCGCTTACTTCCAGGGCTAGCACAAATTCAAGGGCAAATTCTCAAGGCGATACTGATAAAAAGGGTGAAAAATCACAAAAGTTGGGCAGGTCCATTGTCTTACAGATGGATAAGGCGCATGGGTATAAATACAGTGGAACATTTATGAAAAAACTGAGAAAGAGGAAGAACAAGTTGAGTGCAAGGTTTTGGGGTGAGAAGAGTCAAGTGAGAATAAGAAATTTTATCATAAGAGAGAAAATATGGTAAGATTGGGGTAAAGAACACAAGAGATTGGAAAAGAAGTGGTGAAAAGATAGAAATGGAATGGCTCTTCATCATGTTCTTACCTCCTCATTAAAATACTTTGGTACTCATTGCTGTTATTAAACCTCATCTTTGGTGAATAATTATTTTTTCATGTTTGTTAACTTCAGTCCATGTCTCCCAGCAGATGGTGGCTACCTCCATCATCTTCTTCTAAGGTCATCACTAAAGAAGGCAGAAAGAGAACTTTGAGAAACAAACGTGTTTTATGGGAAATTTAATGTTCTGGAAGGCTAATGCAGAGAAAAGGAAAACATCATTTGTGCAACTCGGTTTGCAAAAGAGAAGATATTTTAGGACTCATTAGGGACCCCAGGAAGGTGTGACATTTTATCACTTCAGCAAACAGCAAAGGTCCTTTCTGTCACCAGAGTTCACCAACTTTCTAGCCAAAAATTGTTCTATAGCTTCTGAAATGTCTAATCTCAAAATAATCATAGTAAAAAAAATAAAGAAAAAGCACCTGAAACTCTCTTATATACTTAAAATTATTTCAATATTTCTTGGACATGATTTGAAGAATCAGTCTACTGCATAACAGAAAGCTTTCAGAGATTCTTTTAATTAAGCTCTTTATTTAGCAGATATACTTAATACTGTGTTTGTTGTTTTGCTTTTTGGACTTGCTTTTCATGCATTAGGGAAGATTTATGAACAAAATAAGTTAAAGTGCACTGAATGTCAGAGTACATGTGTGTTTATGCAAACCACAGAACTTGGAAATTAAACTTGCTTGCGAAATTATTTTGTTTCTCATATATAAAGGGATAATAGCTTAGATTTAGTAAGGCCATATTTTTGCAATGTTTGTCCAGTTCTGGTGTCCAGACTTCAAAAAGCAGCTGCAGAATTGGATATGTTTCCAAAAATACTTGGAAGAAATATTTGTCTTCTCTAAAGATGTCTAACATTCGAAACTAGAGAAACTCATAAAACTACACCTTTCTCCAAAGCGGTTGATGGGAATTATTGATAAGAAGATGATTCTGGGCTAATTTAGTTCACTTCCCATGTATATACATTCTGTTATTGTTTGAATACGACAGTTACATGCTATTTTTTCCCCTCAAAACTGTCTGAGTCATTGCAAAGGCTAATTAGAGCTTACTTCATGCACACAGAAATATTTTGCTTTTTTCCACATTGTGGCTTTACAGTGTGATTATTGCATACTATTCAAATCCTATATTCAAAGTTGAATTAATGGACATTAACAGCAGGCACTTCTGTTTAACTTATTATGGCAGTGTACGAGTACTTGACAAAGTTAATTTAATTTCACAACCCTGTAAAACCGTAAGTGGATGGTACTATACCCTTTTAAATACATGAAGGAAGCTCCAAAGACATATCATGGTTCAAGTTGTCTGGTGTCTTGACTTTCTTAGGGTGTTGGTGTTTACATATAACATTGTATGTCCAAATTACTGCTCTTATTGTCTTTGGTTGTTTTGGGAAACATTGAGCACTTCTGCATTTGGACCCCACAGATTCAAAAAAATTAGGACTACCCAATTAGTAAGCAGTAGTGAAACAATTCTATCCTTGGAGCTATTCAAATCCTGACTGGATATGGGCCTGGGCAACTTGCTCTAGGTGACCTGGCTTGAGAGGAAGACTGAGCTACATGATCTCATGAGGTCCCTGCCGACCCCAACTATTCTGTTATCCTATAATTCATCTTAGCCATGAGTCTCTCCCTTCAATTCCTCAGACCCTCACCTCATCTAGCGGTACAGCATGATCCAGCAAACCTCCTACAGTGTGAAGCAAGAAGCCAGACTGTTTATGCAGTGAAATATCTTTCATTTTCTTAAATCCATTTTCAGGAAAGCCTGAACTTTCCCTAAAATTTTAAACCTGAGTCAAATATATGCTGTGCAAACTGGGTAACTTTTGGCAAAGACTGAAGTAAGCATAACCAGCCTCTTATGAGTGCAAAAGTTCAAATTGCCTTAAAGTCAGAATACAGTCCCAGCACTCTCTATGTAGCAAGAATGCTTGAGAGCATCTACATAAGGACACAGTTTCTGTCCCTAGAGACCCTTTAATGGAGAAGAAGCATAACGAGAGCCAGGAGACAGAAACTGGAAGGAAAAAAAATGCCCAACCTGGAGAAGAGGTGCATATTTTAGTGTATGCATATTTTAAAATATTTGCTTGCATTTTCAAATCAAGTTTTGATATTTTTAAATACATGCAGTCTCAGTTGACCAGAAATTGCACTTGATATAGGCTTCATGGAGTGAAAGGTATGGCCTGTGCTATGCAGATGGTCAAATTAAATTATTATCATGGTCTTGTCTGAACTGAAATTCTGTGTTTATGAAGACACGTCTCTAGAGAATTTCCAAGTCAAGACTTAAACCTGCAGTTAATACTACTTTAAGGAAAACTGTTGCACTGGCTTTGATTTTCTTAAGACTCACGAGAGATAAGAGGTTAAACAATGACAGCAGTACTCTTAAGAATGTCTCAGCCATAGCCTCAGGTTTTTGGACATCCTCCAAATACCACTCATATTAGGTAAGATGACCCTGACCATTGCTTAGGTTGTTTCAACTTTCTGGAGTTCCACTCAGTTTATACTGACTAGAAGTCTAGTCCTATTAGAGATAATTCGGGATGATGACTTAAACATCAGTATGATAGGATAACCAATGTAGGTTTTTTGCATCTTAAGTACCTGCAATTCATTAAAAAAAAAAAAAGAAAAATAAGACACAAAAAGGGAAGATCTAGTTGACAAAGGCTGGGATTTTCCATTGTATCAGCCTAGATGTTGCTTGTCAGTGTAACAGTTCCTACTTAGAAATAGCGATTCTGTCATTCTGTGATTTTCTTTTTGCTATGATATTATGGTCCACTACCCAGTGATTCTGTAAACTAATTCAGAGTTTGCTCTTGCTCTACTTTTGCTGTACATCTGAAGAATATTTATTTTGAATACAATAGTCTTCACTCTTGGTTTCTCATCAGGAGAGAACAAAGATAAGCTTAGCAAGGATAATCAATCAAAGAAACACTTTTCATCCTAATGAGGAGCATAGTCAAAACCTCATCATGAGAGAGGCAGAGATTGAACTAGGACGTACAAGTAATTTGTTGCAGCCCAGTTGCATCCCAGTCCCAACAAGTGTGCTGTACACATTTGAACAAAAGCAAATCTTTCCATACCAGCTAAATTTAGTGTTACCTCAAAAGATCCATAGGTTGTCTTAGTGGCAAGGATATCCCGATCAATCACTGTGACAGATGGACACGACATGCACAAGCCATTGCTTTAGGATCAAATCCTTTACATCCATTAGTCCTCTCAGGTGAGTTACAACCATCCGATAATTTTTAAACACTGTTACTATTATTAAAAGACTTAATAAATATCTTAAAAAAAGGATACTAGATAGTATGATTAAGAGATTGAAGGGGAGAATGAAAGTCCCACCCAGCAGTTCCATAGACCAGCTGTGCTTGGTTTTAATTATAGAGAAGCTGTCTTTCATTGTGATATTCACGGTACTATTATTATTTTTATTAAGACCAAAACTCATTTGCACTATTAGCAGGTTAAGATAAATTCAAATCAGTTTCAATTTTTTTCTCTTGTTTCTTGGATGTGCTGATTAGTCTTGTTTCAAGTCCTGTCCAGTGTCTGAAGGTCTGAATCCTGGTTCTTGTGATATATGATAAACTGTGATCTTTGCAGACACTTATTCAATAAAAAAAAGTACTAAATAGAAGGGGAAGAAAACATTGCTGAGTGAACAGTATTGCTGCAGGTATTAGGAGTATCTAACTGTAAGTGTTAATCATTCCTAAATTTGAAAGGAATACCTCCACTTCTTTATTTTATTGCACAAGGCTATTATATATGTATGTATTTATTATTTTATACATATACATATACTACAGGGTAATATAAATTACTAAATCTTAAGTGAAAACCACTTATATTAAGACCATTTTGAGGACTGTATTTGTAGATTTTCAGATTAATTCATGTGCCTCACAAATATTTAAGCGATGCTTTTTCACTTCCCTAGGTTTTGCATCACTTTTGTCATCCTCCCCATCTCTCAGATCTCCCTTCACATTGGTTACACTATCATTTATGCCTACATTCACATTTAGGACAAAGTCTTAGACTTGCAGTCGTCTAATATTATCTGCATTTTCTCTGAACTATATTGTGTCTTTATAGATCTTGTAACAATTGTGTTTGTTGTCTTTCTGAGGCAGTTCCTATGAAGGAATCAGTTTTGTCTTTCCCTTCATTGTAATAACTTCAAAACATAACTTATCTTTCTTTTATATGTATCCACAGTATTTCTGGGCCATTGTATACTAGGTGGATTGCAGTCTTTGTGGTCTACTAGATAAAAAAATAATAAAGCAGTATAAACACAACTAGCTGTGCAGGAAATAAGATTCTGCTGGGCAACATAGGAAAGTTGGACCCCATGGGTCTAAAAAGACCAAGGCTGGCCAGGATGGTCAGCCTGGCTGCCTGACTGCTTTCCTGATCATTTCAGTGAAATTGCTGCCTTCCCACAGAACATTGATTCTCAGCATTTGGCACTGCAGAAAGAAAAAGCATTTTTTTAAAAAAAAACATGATCCAACTTTAAACAGCAGTATGTGGATATCAGGCCTTTTGTGACATATTTGTCTCTAGATCTTTTTTATTGGTGAA
Organism: Phalacrocorax aristotelis; assembly: GCF_949628215.1. NCBI lineage: Eukaryota > Metazoa > Chordata > Aves > Suliformes > Phalacrocoracidae > Phalacrocorax > Phalacrocorax aristotelis. The sequence goes on along the minus strand of NC_134279.1, from coordinate 66,226,503 downwards.
TAACTTTAATTTCAAGATAAAGTTAAACAGAGATTAGAGCATGGGAAATTTAAAGCTAAATAAAAAGTGCAAAAAACTAGAATAGCATTCCCTGAATCTAAGCATTAGTTAAAATACTAGTAAAGTAGGACAATTGAATTAATTTAGTATAAAAGCTGATCACTGAGTGCATCAGAGATCTTTTAGAAAACTGTTATTTTTCTATCACTACTCATCACTGGAATTGCTTCATTATGTGTCCTGTGTTGTTAGACTGAAATTTCTAATTTTGCCGTCCACTGCTGGTTTCTGAGTGATTTTTGTTTCACTCTCTGTTTCCCCTCATTATTTTGTATGGTCTTTAATATATTTTTATATTTGAGATTACACATCTGCAGGGTACTCCTCCCTTCTATGCCGTAGTTTGCATTTAATGCAACATCCATCTGCAGTGTCCATATATTACTCTATCTTCATTGCTTGGTAGCCTGTTTACCCCTGAGAATATATCAACTAATCTGACAAGTATTTCCTGCTGACATTAAGCACCCTGATGTTTTTTTTCCCTTTTCAATCTCAATTTATATCTAATTATAAACCTTAATTAGATCATGGTTCCTACTGCTTAGGTATTTTTTCATTTGCTACATCTCTAATTGCTTTCTGTTGTACTTAAAGGGAGTGAATTTTTTTCTTTTTTGCCTTCTCTAGAAAATAATACTTCACAAAGTTCTTAATAGTAGCAAAAGAGAGGCTAACAAATCATAGTTTGCTGGTCAGTTATTTGGTTTTAGCCTCAAAGTGTGTGATATTAAAAAACATGTATCTCAATAACAACTCCATCACAGTTCTTCATCCAAATGCTTTGCCAGCTCCAATGAGGAATAGGGCATTTGGAGGTTGTTCCTGCCATGTGAATCAGAGACATGGATTGTGCTTGTTAAATCAGAAGTGGGGGAGGTGGAAAAATATCTTAAGCATTTCTTTATGTTATTGGCTCTTTGTTGAATAGATGATGCTTATTATTTCTTCAACATGACCAGTGTCCAAAGCTCTTCAAGCTGTGATAAGAGTGGCAAGAGACCGTGCCTGCCATGGGGGTGTGTATTGAGTGTAGGTTGCATCCAGCTGATGGCAGCAGGGCAGGGGTCTGCAGGGATGCCTCTGTGAGGAGAAGCTCAGGCTGCCCCATGGAGCTCCAACCGGCTCCACAGACCCACTGCAGGGCACATCTCACTTCATCAGCCAACTTAGCGATGCCTCTGGGAGAACATGTTTAAGAAAAGGCAAAACACTGCATGGCAGTGAGGAGTGAGGAACAACGTGTGAAAAACAAACCTGTGAGCACCAAGGTCAGAGAAGGAGGGGAGGAGCAGAGATTCTCCTGCAGCTTACAAAGAGACCTTGATGGAGCAGACAGATACCCACACTGCGACCCATGGAGGATCCCATGCCAGAGGAGGAGGATATTTCCTGAAGGACTGCAGCTCATGGGAGGGACCCCACGCTGAAGCAGGACAAAAGTGTGAGGAGGAAGGAGCAGGAGAGAGGAACCATTACACCCTAACCACAACCCGCTGTTCCCAATTCTCTGTGCACTGCCAGGGCAGGAGGGAGGTAGAGGAGTCAGAAGTGAAGGTGTGTATTTGAGTCTGAGGAAAAGAGGTGGGCAGGGGGAAGGTATTTTAGGTTCTACCTTTGTTTCCCACTACCCAAATCTGTTTTTACTGGCACTAACTTAAATTAATTTCCCCAAACCTGTTTTGCCTGTGATGGTAACTGATATGTGAGCTCCTGGCTTTGTCCTGACCCATAAGCTTTTCCATTTTATGTTCTTCCCGTCTTGTAAAGGAGTGGGGCTGAGAAAGCAGCTAGGTGGGTGTCTGGCCTCACGTAGGGACTGAAGATCACTGTATTTATGTTAAAATATATACTGAAATATAGTAACCAAACCCATAATTTGACACTCGTCTGTTCCACCTATGTCATTACCTTCATTTTAATCCGTTGGATACTTAGTGACATGAGCAATCTTTGGATAATACCCATTGTTAGTAAGAAACATAACTCTACTGGGCTTAGTTTTACTTAAAACCATTTTGCATAGTAACACTTACTTACAAAGACAAATAAAATCTGGAACAGTCTGCCCAGGGAGGCTGTGGAGTCTCCTTCCCTGGAGACATTCAAAACCCACCTGGACACATCCCTGTGCCCCCTGCTCTGGGTGTGCCTGCTCAAGCAGGGGGGTTGGACAAGATGATCTCCAGAGGTCCCTTCCAACCCCTGCCATTCTGTGATTCTGTGATTCTGTAATTAATGCAGGACCATCGCGTTGGGGAAAACAGAGTTTTGTTACAGTTGTGTAGGCAGAAAATTTGAGACAGAATTTACAGAGTACATTTAAAAACAATTTTCTGAAAATACAAAGATAAGACTATGTGCTATGGTATCAGAGAGAAGCAGCTTTATGTGAAGAAACTAAAACTTTTTTGATATGGGTAAGTAACATAGCCCAGCATTTTCATGCTTTAAGATCTAAATGCTTACCACCATCTGCTAGGTTAACGTACATTTTCATTGGGGAAGCAGTGGTGGAAAGGAACAAACACAGTATTCACAGTGTTTTAGTAATCTTGTAGAATATTTTGAAGATGTTCTGAAGATTTCAAGTGTTCTCCATACACAATCTTTTGCAACATCTCTGTTTTCTTCAGTTCTTTATGGAAAACTGTAGTCCTTAACGTAAATGCTAGAAGGCATTTTGTAGTCTTCTTCACCTGAATATGCCATCCTGTTTTATCTGTGTTCTTTCTCTTGTTTAAAGAGCCTTTGGTGTTTTTCTAATTAGGAAGATCCAGATTCATAGAGATGAAGTCACATTAAATGCTTCATGCTAAAACCATGAAGTTCTTTTATAGGTTAAAGAAAGAAAAACAAACCAAAGCAAAAAGGATGCACCTTAGACTGTCTCACCTGGTTAATCATCCTACATAATCTTAGACTATAATGTTGCATTACATTTACTTGACAAAAACTACCTGCGTTTTCTCCTCTGGGACATAACTTTTACCTTTGTTGTTCTGATGTCAATACTACAATTGCTATAGATGACACAACTGTCTTGCAGAACAATCCAGTGACTGCTCGTGGGGGTTTTGTCTCTTTTTTTTGTTGTTGTTGTTGCAAAATTTGCAAGTTTCTAGCAGGCAGATGGATAAAATTTCCAATTTTAACCTATATCAGAAAAAACAAAATCATGGTGCCTGTGGAGGAAAACCGTATGACTTGAAAAATGATCACGGCTAATTAGAAGAATTTCCTGGTAAATCTATGTTTGCAGTACAACTGTTAGTGTTTTATTTCAATGCACCATGTGTCAGCATTTGATGATAGTAAGGTGTTGTGTTTATAGGCATAAATAACATTATTTTCTGCTGTTATTCTGCTTATTAATATTCTACATCTATGGTATTCCCAACTCCTTAGGGTAGCAGTTAAAAATCTGTTAGAAATTCTGAAGTTGTGAAGGACTTATTTTTTCATCCAGTTTGTAGAAACTAATTAGAAAGATATTTCAAATGGTTAACAGGACCTCATTTAAATCTGGTAAGTAATTAATTTGTGTCATGTATTTTTCAAGTAAAACATACCAAAATTCTACTTACTAAGATTTCAGAAAAGCTGACTTCAATATGCAATTATCAATATGGATAATGCACCATTTTAACAATAAGAATACACATAAAAGACCCAGTTCTCTACTGATATAAATTGGTTTCACATTGTGGGAGTCAGCATAACTGTTGTTTCACATCAGGCAATGGTCCAACACAAAAACTTTTCATAGCCTCACTACCACAGATTTATTCAAAACTAAAGTGAAATGTTTGACTTTACATGAATCATAGCTTCACAAGCCTTGGCCTCTTTCACCCACTTATGAATTCCCATTTTTAATTCTACCAATGATGGCGTGGTAACCTGGCCAGAGAACCACTCACTGTGATCTGCAGGTTTCTTCTAGGCTGACAGAGTTGTGCTCAGACCCTGCTGTCTTTGTCTGCAACTGCAGAGGTGCCTGCTGCCTGGGGCTGCTGTGTGCTCAGACCATCTTTCCTAAGTAAAATGTATCCAAATGGCTCTCTGGAGGAGAGCTTGATCTCTGTGGTCCAGAACCATGGAAGAAAAATGAAGAGTTAATTAGGAAGATCAGCCTTTTTCAAGAGGCTGTATTTCCTGGTTGTTCCCAAAGACTATTGGATCTGAGAACTGAACCCATGTGCACATTATTTGCACAGTAAAGTCCTTCCCATGACAAAATGACTTGTGGAAAGACTGTGCTAAGTTTTACATTTCTTTGGTCTTGTCACATGTGATGCTTTAGGCCCTAGGTGACTTTGTCCTTAGTCACTTGGTTTTTTATAAAGTTGCTATGCAAAGGAAGTTAATGTGACAGGTCAAAGAGAAACATGGTATAAGGTAACATATTATTGATAAGTGCTACCAATTTTTTCTTAATGGATTACATTATAGCTGTTGTCATATGAATAGATGTCAATCTGGAGATATAAATAGGAATAAAATACAATATGAGTGTCCAAGATTTTTGAAATAAAGTATCAAAACTAAGTAAGTTGACACTTCAAAAATTCTGTGTTCCTTCTGGAGCTGGCCTTGTTTAATGTTTTCAAGATTTGGTCCGTATTTTCATTTTGATGCCACATTTCTTTCAGTGATTTAAAATTAAATTTTGAATGACAATTATTTTACAATATCAGCATAGAGGATTTTATCTGAAGATTGTTCTTTATGATTACTGTACATGGTATTGATATGGTTGATAGCTTGCAGCATTTGTGATGAAAACAATCTTTACATAGCAAAGACTGTAGAAACAAGAAAAAGAGATTAGTCCTTTGAACAACGACATCAAAATTATTTTAAAAGGTTTCAGAGTACTACCCAGCTAAAAGCCATCTCAGTGCTACCTTTCCCCCTTTCACGGTGTAACTTCAGGCTACACAATAGCTAAAATCTTGTTAGTACGTTGATGAGCCTATTAAAAAGATATTCAGAGTGGAGTTGTCTGTTACAAAATGAATGTACATAAGCCTATTTGACAGACTGAAAATGCTGTTATGAAAAAACAAATAGTAAGAAAAGAGATCTGATATTTTATTACTGAAATAACATTGGCCAGAGTGATTCCAAGAATTAAAACAGTCTTGTGTGAAGTGTTTCTGTAAAGCAGATCAAAAGAATGGATTTTGATTCCTTCTAATTAGTAGTTTCTTATCATGAGATATAGAGGGTATTTCATTCTTTGCTCTTGTAGGTTTCATTAGAAAAAGGCTATATAATGAGGAAGCTTGGATTCCTGCACTATTCAGATGCTTATGACAAGTTTGACTAAGAAAGTATGAAATCTGCCCACACCAGGCTATTTTCAAAGAACAGGAAATCCTGAATGGCTTCCCTAGACGGGCTTGGAGGGGTGGGTCACTGTCCATGAAATATATGCTCAGAGCTTGAACATCTGGCAGGGCTGTTGGATTATGCACTTGCTTTAGGGAAAGCAACTAATGGTCAATTACAAGAATACACGTTAAGATAAAACCATCTGTAGTGACTGGTGTCACTGAAAATAATTGGCTTACTTTGCAAACCACTCTTTACTGGCTTAGAGTTATGAACTCAGATTTTCCTGGTAGTTGAGCTGAGATTAGTAGAGCTAAGACTGGTCAAAGCTAGTCTAAAGAGGAAGAAGGATGCTGCGGTAGTCCCCTGGGTCCCATGTTAGTGTCCAGCCTGTGACTGATGACAGTGAAGAAACATTTTAAGGTCTTTATACAGCCTATGATGTCTCCTTTTAAAAATAATACTGTTTATCTGCAAAGCACATTTTACCTAAGAATACAAAAAAAGTACGTAGGATCTCTACAAGTCTGAGGCACGAATGCTACAAGGCTTACAGACAATGTTAGTTTGGATCACTTCAGTATTTCTACCAAATCAATTGGACTGGCCACGGGCAAGTCTAAGTTTACAGAGCAGTGCAGTGGCATAACTTACATTTACAGCCCAGCATCTTGTCCTTTCCTCCAGTTACACTTCCTTATCTTCCTCCAAATGTATGGCTATCAAACGAAACTGTTCTGCTCTATGTCATGGCATTTCCCTTTTAATTTACTCTGACATAGAAAATGCATCAACAAAGCTGTTAAAAAAACAGTCTGTGCTAATGGAAATCTATTTTTCATGATGAAACATCACTGAATGATGGCACTTCTGTATTCTTATGGAGCAAAAAGAATATTTTCTAAAACCTGCAGCTGTTTTAAGTCTGCCTTTATAATTCTCTCCCTTGAGTGTGCGTGTATTTGAAAGCTGACTGCTGTACATTAGAATTATCCCAATGCTTTAATGTCTCAATATTTTAGTGGTTTAACACTATTAATTGACATGATATGATAGATTGCTGATTCTATTAAGTACTTATACATACTTCCAAATTGCTTCAGTACTGCTGTAATGACTCCTCCCACCTAAAACCCTCAAAGGGAAATAAATGACTGTAATGATATTGAAGTAATAGCTAGGATATGAGCTATTATAGAGTAAAAAAAAAATATTTTAAAAATGTAAAAAAAACCCAAAAGTTTTTGGAACTGAAACTGAAACGTTATATTATTTGTGATAGGTGGAGCATTTTTTGGCTACTGTAGTAGACACTGCAGAACTGAGAATGGATAGGTAGCAAAAGTTAATCCTGGAGTCATGGTAGCCTTGATTTTGTCAGTCAAGTGGATTTAATGTCTTTCTTTCTCTCTTTCTTTCTTTCTTTCTTGCTTTCTTGCTTTCTTGCTTTCTCTGTTTGCTTATTTGTTTAAATTCTGTTTTCTCTTTGTTTTCTCTTCATGAAGGAAAAGTTGCCTTTTATAAGCAAACATGGTTTCACTTAAGCTCACTTCATGTTATCTTAGCAATGTTTAAGTAAAACACCAGTGGTAGTGAATAAGCCCAAGTTAGCAGAGAGAATGTAACTGAGGATCTGTTCCAGGGTGGAATCTGTTCTGCTCTTACAGAATCTGTGTAATTTAACTCTGTATTTACACACAAAAGTCTTGATACAGCAATCACAGTGCAGTCCTATCACAAACGAATGTGTTTACATGCCAGTGATTTAAAATCAGCACCTGATTTAAATCACATGCTGTTTTAAAAATCTCCTATTAAATCATGTTTCTAGAAATCACACTGGCTTTGGACCATTTTGGAGTTGAAACTGTAATAATGTATTTAAAATTAACAATATGTTCTGGCCTCACAGTTCAAATCCACAAATCTTGGGATGACTGAATGTTGCTAGTTTCAAATAAGATCAAAATGAACAGTTATATTTTGGATAATGTAAAATCAGATCATAATGAACAGTTATATTTTGGATAATGTAAAATCAGCGTAGCTGTCTAATCTGTATAAATCAGAATTTGCCATCTATCACAAGTCCCTATGGTTCCACCTCTGTCATGTGAAGTACGGATATTTGTACAAGCTGAGAGTCTGAAATGTTATTTGCTGTTAGAAAATCTAGGGTCTTTAGAAAATATGTGATTGCTTCTGTACTAAGAACTTGGGTTTTGTCTCATTCCTGGCAGCCAAAAGGGCCAACTGTGTCCTGGGGTGCCTCAAGCACAGTGTAGCCAGTCAGTTGAGGGGAGTGATTGCCCCACTCTATGTTGCACTGGTGCGGCTCCACCTTGAGTGCTGTGTTCAGTTTTGGGCGTTTCAATAAAAGGACATTGAACTACTAAAGAGTGTCCAGAGGAGGGCGACCAAGATGGTGAAAGGTCTCAAGGGCAAGACTTATGAGGAGTGGCTGAGGTAACTTGGTTTGTTCAGCTTGGAGAAGAGAAGGCTGAGGGGTGACCTTGTCGCAGACTACACCTTCTTCAAGGGGTACAGAGGAGGGGGAGGTGCTGGTCTCCTCTGTCTGGTGGCAGTGATAGGACACAAGGAAATGGAATGAAGCTGCGTCAGGGGAAGTTCAGACTGGACACTAAGAGCAGGGAGTTGGACTCAATCTTTATGGGTCCCTTCCAACTTGAGATATTTTGTGATTCTGTATGGTAAGTACTTAAAAAAAAACAACCCAACAACCAGTACTGAGCTTCTCTCTCCCTTCCCTTTTATGTAAGACACTGCTGTATTACATATCTCTGACACTATTGAACTTCTAGGTAGATTAATTCCACATATACTAGAAGGACATGGTAGTTATGCATAGTATGACACTCCTTGCAACTGAAACCTATGGCAGCCTCTAGGCTAACTCAGTCATGATGAGTTTAAAAGGAAATTCATGAGGTTCTGAAGGAGTGGACAGCCTTTTAAAAAAAAAAAAAAAGATAAATGAGTTAAAATCAATTTTAATTCTTTTACAAGTTAAATCAGATCCTTATGAGAAATATTTGGTGCAGTAATCTTATCTGAGCTGCCAGGAGATTTCATAACATCACAACCTGCATAGTTTTATTTCTAAAAGGAAAAAAAATATATATGCTTTACATGGATGTATTTTGGTTGCATCAGTAAAATTTTTCATTTGGAGGAAGTGTGCTATTCCGCATAAAAATAAATCATAATAGGGAATCATAAAAGTCACTGGTTTTTCTTTATTCTTTGTGTTTTGGTGTCTTCTGCTTACAAGGATGCTGAGAGGAAAGGTTTGGGCTGTTACTACCATCAACTGAACTGCAACATCCTTTTGTTCAAATGGGTAGGACCATTTCTTCCTTTGTACACACTTTGGTCAAAATGTGACCAAAAAGGACTTTTCTGAAACCCTCAGATTGCACACAGACAGGAGAATGAGAGTATGATTCTTTGCTCCCTTATACCAGTGTTATACCTCTGCAAGTCCACTGACTTCAATAGTTATGAAGTCAACGGAGTTAGGAAAGAGGAATAGACTCTTAGTTTGCAACATTGTAAGAAAAGAATCAGCTAGAACCATGACCATATTAGAATTTTGCTCATGTAAGTCATAGCCTCTTTATAACCGTTCTTTCTAATGGATGATTTGTGATATTTTTCTGTCATTGTATTTTTGCCACTTCTTCAAAATCCATTACTTATACAATAGCTTTCCCTATAGACCCCTGCCATAAATAACTAAATCCAAACACTGATGGTACCTTTATAAAGCATGTCTGAATGAGAACAAAGCACCTTTCCTTTGGTTGACTCATTATTTCTAATTTCTATAGTGGCCTCATTCAGAAGGCTCTGGCAGGGATAAGGAAACTGTACAAACAAATAACACAATGATAGCCCCTTTACTAAAAGCTCGGGTCTGTATTGAATATTGTTACCATCATGCAGATAAATGCTGAATGTCTTTTATATCCATTGTGCCTGCAATCACTAGTCAGTATGGTTCTTGCATCTTCAGAATCACATGAATGTGTCAGTCACTGACTGAGATGACAGCTCTGTAGACATATGGGGAAGGAACTGTTCAAGACTTTTGTTTTTGTTTCTTTCATATATTTTACTGAGGAGCAAAAGACCAAGTGTAAATACAAACTCAATCAGAGTACAGCACAGAGGAAGATGTATTAGATTTGATCAATAGTTGTTTTATCAGAAAATGTTGAAGAAAGAAAAAATCCTCCTTTTCTAATTCCTTGTGAAAACTTCTGAGCATAATAACAGATACAGGAGATTTCCTAGTTCCTGCAAAACCAGGAACTTTCCTATGGAAGTCCCCAATGACACGAGCCAGATTTTCTTCCCCCATGAATCATGTCGTAAATAAATACCACTTCACTCAGCAGATTAATTAGAAGAAATTGGTGGCTGAGACAGAACAGAATATAGAGAAATATGATTACTTTCTATTTCATATTAATTTCTTTTTCCTTTCTTCCTGTCTAATTTCACTTACAGCCATAGTGATTTTCCTTTCTTCTGGTAACAGGATCTCAAATGACACTTTCATGTTAGATGGCACAGAGTTATTGAATTTCCTGGGTATAGTAATCTTAACAAGGAAGAAATTGTACTTGTATTCCACTCTTCATCTGCCTACCTGAAACTCAGCATTTTATTCATATCACTCTTACAAAAGTGTCAAATTTATTAAAAAAAAAGACTGGGTTTGCAGTTTTCAGTAAATATTAAAATAAAAAGAAATAAAGTTATTGAATTTTAAGTATACACATATATATAAGTATATAATACACATATATATTTGAATGAGTATAAAAAATATTTGCAGAAAAAATGATGCCTTTGAGAGGCACTGCTGGGAAACCATAGGAACAACTAGAAACAAATGATATCCAAATTAACTTTCAAAATCCATATAAGAAACTTTATGAGAAAAATGTAGTGAAGAAACAGTTGCTACTTTGTTTATCAGAAGCAAATTAAAGTGTATTTTTTCAGTCATCAGAGAGGTTTGTAGAAGCTGCTCCTGCTGATAGCAGTACAGTTATCATTTTCTACCACAGAAGACCTTGATCTATTCTTTGCAGTCTGATAAGCTTATTTCACAGACTGAAACTTAATAGCGTTCTTTCCATGTGAATACATCTATTGGCAAAATGACCTCCATATCCTCAAACTTGACTGGGCAGCATGATTTCTTTTTACTTTTTCTCCTTGTAAACAGGAGCACGGACATAAAATGTGAACAATATTTCTGTATTACTGATTTCATCTGGCTCTCAAATCCAATTGGCATGACAGTTAAAATTAGCAGGACAAGGTCAAACTGTCAAGGATGAGGCTGGCTGCAAGCAGAGGGGCTTCTGTGCCTTTGTTTGCTTGTCATTTTGGCTGCTATGTCAGCTTAAATACCATCAGTAAAAAAAACCACAGAGCATAGCTTAAGGAGTAATGGGGCAGGGGGTATATCTGAGCAATGATCAAACAAGAATAAAATCCAGAGAGGCCACACTCTCAGGACACTACGGCATGAGTGTCTTTCACAAAATGTCAGTGCAGGCTGTTTAAACAAATGCTGCTGCCAAGGCAAAGCTGATCAACCAGCAGTTTATAGAAAAACTTCACATGCACTTGCATTGTCATTCTGAAATACTATAGGTAAGTGAAAAATTTTACAGTGTTGTGATAAAATAGAACGTTGCACGAAGCTTGAACATTTGCTGTACCTAGCATACCAGTGTTTCACATTTTTCCTTGATTTGCATTCTGTTGACGTGATTTAAAAGCCCCTCAAAATGGCTCTTTGCCCAGACACAGCTTGAAAGTCCAAGCTCTCCTACAAAAGCAGGTGAAATGAGTTTTGCCACACATACAGTCCCATTCATAAATCTTTGCTCAGTGTAGTTCAGTCAATTTTTTTCCCAATAATAATTGCCTTTACCTAAAAGTTAGAAGATAGTCATTTACCAAATATTTTTTTCTCCAATTCTAACTCACTTTTTTCTCTCTCCAATCTATATTAATACACATAGATTCATAAAAATAATCTTTTTCCAGAGACAAATTATTTTCTTCCTGTAAACAGAAGAGATACAGCACAATACAAAACCATTGTAAAGGAAAGTGAAGAGGGATACACACCTAATTTTTAAAGTATTAAACTATTTAGAAAAATAATAGTTCTCTCTTAATTCCTGATGTTACATTTTAAAATCATCAGGATGTGAAAAAGGATAGGAAAAGATGCATAGTTAAAATACATATTTCTTAAAATCAGAAATCAACACATTAACTGTAAGAACTGTGTAACTTGCTTTCTTTCTGGATACAGGCAAACTTCATGTGTACTGTCAGACATCATAGATCCTAAGTTCACACTCCTTAATCAAGCGACTGTCCTGTAAGTCATTGATTAAGGACTGCAGTAATTGGCTCAAGTCCCTTGATCTCAACTATGACAAGGCAACAAAGGCCCACTTGTGTCTGAGGGAAAAGGAGAGATGGGGAGTGTAACCAGGCACAAAGTGGGAAGGGAATAGCTGTTCAAACAGGTGCAGCAGTCAAGACAGAAGCAAAGAAGGCTGTGTGCTGGAGAGGGGACAGAAGGGTTAATGGTTAAGGGGATAAGCCAGATAAAGACCAAACCAAAGCTGGTAGGTGTAAATTATAGCATTAATTAGTTATGCAGCAGAGCAGCTGCTTATAGGGAAGGCATAACAAGACAGAGGACATCCCACTACCAATAGCCACAAACAGACACAGGTGACAATCAAAAAAGAAACATGATAAAATACAGAAAAGCCCTTTAGAGCAGTCTCCCCATCTATGCAAATAACATAGTGACAGTGCTAGGGAGTCATCTTCCCTTTCTGGGCCAATGAATCTCAGCAGAGCCTCAATAGGATATGGAAAGACAGATCCTGCAGCCCTTCTTTCTGGGGCGTTGAGTTTCTTATAATCTTTTCTCCTCCTAAGTAGCCAAAAGAAAATGTGATCAGAATGATGCTTGTCAGCTGAATGAAAGCTCAAGAAAGGATCTAATATCTCAGATATGGGACAAGCATCACATAACCAAAGAGAGCTCTCAATCCACCACAGCTGCAGAAAAAGAGGTGAGAGAGGCTATAGCAACTGCTTTAGTGAATTGTCCATTTAACTCACCTGCATGCCCTGTGCAAGCCCATCCTTGAACTGCCGCAGGATCATGCCTGGGGATGCTGTCCTCACCCTTCTGGTACCAGTTCCTAGGATGTCCTACTTATATCCTACATACCTATTACTGAGTTACTTGCTACGCCTGTTCTGCAGGTCTTGGACTAGACAATTCAGGCTTACCATTCCTGGAATTCAGATTGTGGCTATAAACCTGTCAGGCTGAAGACATTTCAATGCAAATTTCTGCATTCAAGGGAATGCATTAGCCACAGGACGATTATATAAAACAAAATGGCAACAGCACCACAGCTGTGGTTTTGAATAAAAGTTCAAGTAATTGTGGTTGTTTTGTCCAGAACTTAATCAAATTCACAGGTTTTAGGTGTCCTGTGCATGTGCCTAGGCTCAAAAGCATTATACTCCTCTTTTAAGATAAGAGAAAGGAAAACAGAGGTACCTATTTTCAGATACTCAAGAAAGTAGTAGCGAAAGCAGTGTCTTTAACAGACTTTATCAGGGGCTGGGTCTTCTAGGAAGTGTTTTACTTTGTTTAAAGATAAAAAAATTTAGAGGGGAAACAAAAGCCTACTTTGCTTGGGCACGGCACTGTACATTGCTGGAGTGCAGCAATTAGTTAATTGGTGTTCACTGTATTAGAGAGATTTTTAATCACTTTACCTCATTCTCTCATTTTGAAAGAAAAAACCCAACAAACTGTCTGGTGTCCCTTCTGAATTTGTAGCTATGCTATTCTTTTCCCATGTGGTAGGTCAACAGCACCGCATTGCCTTGTTTCGCATGTCAGAGTCCCATTAACTTAATGTAATAGTTGGCACAGATTTCTGAACAAGTTTTGTCTATGAAGTCAGGAGAAGAATCTGAGTGGAATATAATACTCTGCTAAAACAATAATACTCTCATAATCTAACCCTCATTAACTTGTCACGCCTAGTGACAGTCTTTAATAGCATTCATTCTTTTCATGTTTTATTTTAAGTGATTTCTTTGTAGCTATTTGAAAAACCTAAAATAAGATTGTTACTGTATCTGCATTTAATGGGAAGACATTCTGCTTTTATTTTTTTTTTCCCCAAACTGAGATGAACTTATGTTTATTTTCTGGGCAACTTGCCGTACACTGCTTTAAAAAATGGATGGAAGTAAGTGTATTTAATTTATTTTCATTTTCTCTCTCTAATAAATGCTAAAATGCTGCAAAGGCAGTTACAAGAATCCTGTTAGAAATTTATGGTCATTGGCTCATGTTTTTGTCACCAAAAGGGAGACTGGGAATTCAGGGAAAGGGTTGGATTTCCAAGGCATGGCTTGTGCCATCTGACATCGTTGCTAACAAAACATGTTAGAGAAGAGACAAACATAGATTTGTTTGGCGGGGGGAGGCACAGAGGGGCTTTGTTTGCTTATTGTCCCCTTCCATTAGCAGCAATGTGCACCCTGCACTTTCTGACCTGGTGTGGTTCATGCTGAGCCAGCCCCTGCCGCTCAAACCAGGATTGAATAAAAACCTGGCAGATATTAAAATGTACAATGCACTTCCCTCAGTGCAATGAGTACTTGTAGCTCACCATGACTTGCAGGTTGGGAAGATCAGCATCTGGCTAGAGTAAGCTTTGAATCTGTCCTAGCATCCTCCCCTGTCTGATTCACTGAGGGTTGTTATTCATAGCAGTGATCCCACAGGGATCCCCCACTGACTGAATCACACACATCAGGCTTCTGTGTCTATACCTTTAAAATCTGAAGTGAAGACCTTTGTCACTGATTCTAAAACAGAAAAAAAATATAGTTGAAACTTCACATTGAAAGAAATTAGAATCATCAAACATTCTACGTCCAATGTAGTCGCTGTTTCAATTCAGAAAGGAGCATGAAAATATATCATTTTTTTCCTTAAACTTGATTCTTTCCTACGTTTTGTTACATACCTCAAAAAATAAATACCTCTTCAAACTGATATTGCATTAGTTTCTCATTCATTAGGTCTCAGTAACCACTTTCTGCCCATTTGTTTCCCCCACAACATAGCAATGAAAAAATAATATACAATTCTTAATGATTTTCTGAAATACTGCACAGGTGCAGGCTGCAGCTGTTATGGGTAAACTACATTTTGTTAAAATAATTCAAATCCCATTGGGGAAATAGAAGAATCACTGCATTCCCATAAAAAGAAAAATATTTTCATAGTAGGATACTGAAGTTCCCATGTACATTCTACCTAGTCAAAATGTCTTTTACAAAGAAAACTATATGTTATCTTATAAATGCTCATGAATACATATAACACCTTAGATTCTGACTTTGTTAAATTAGCATGGCATTAGTTATCCTCTTCAAAAAGCCTCACTAACATTTTCAAATTTGGATGAGATTGCAAAGATTATGTTCCATATACTATAATAAATCTGATATGAAAAGAAACATCCCCCAGACTCATATTTAAAGTATACAACTTTTCATAAGAAAAGGTATATTACAGTGAAAATTGCATTTGCTGGGTGAATTGACATTTTCACTGCACATTTATAAATGTGTGTTTACATCTGTTCATATGCTATATGCACTTATTTTTGCTGCCAAGCTTTTAAATAGGGAAGTAGTCTGAGGGATTTAGGTGTTATTTTTATTTTAAAACCCATATTGTGTACAATGAGAAAGGGGGGAAGGAACACACACACTTCCATCTTCAGATCAACAGTGGCTAGTTGTGGGTGGAGTTCAAGGTGTAGGTTTCTCATCTTTCCCTCTCCCTACCCATTCAGGCTCAGGGTAAGCACTAACCCACGTAAGGTATGGATAACTTAGCTGAGGTAAGAACATGTGTAACTGAGAGAGGAAGTTGTTCTCTGTGTTGATTAGCACAATGTAGATTAACTTAACATCTCAACCTAAAGTTCATTTGCAGAGAAGTGAGAGAGGCCGGATGAGCTTCTGTATTAACACATAAAATACAAATCTTGGAAAATCAATATCTTTTTCACCAGGAAAGGAGATATTTTAAGGAAAAACTTTCCCTTCCTTCTCAAACTAAAGTGTTAAGCGGCCCTGAAAGTCTGGGATTCCTGAAGCACAGTTTTGCCCTGGGACCACTGCTGGAGATCCCCACCAGCGCTTGGGCATCTGTAGCAGGGTATTCCCTCCATAAACCTCTTCAGGACTGTCTTGATTGACATCAGCCAAGGAACTGGTCCTTTGATTAGAAATTTATTTGTGCTAAATATTAACCTACCGGTTTTCAGCTAATATCCAGGATCAGAAGTGTGGAATGTATACCTATTTGAATTAGTCTTGAGACAGTTTTACAGTCTTTTTGCCTGTTTTTTAATTAACTGAATTAATTTAAAATCAGATCCTCCTCTGTTAGGACTTTAAGATGGCTTAATTTTTGCAAGAACATCAACAGATTACTAGAAATGTTTTGAAAGTGTGATGTAGACTACCAAGACGTGTAACATTTGCTTATTTTGCTATTGGGATGTTTCTATCTCCAAATATGTTTAGATCACCATAAGAATAATATATCTTAAATCACCCTAAAACAGACTCTAGCAGAAAATGAGAAATTTCTTTTTCTTTCTTCTTTAATGACTGAAATATTACATAGAAAATGGGTTTGAAATGGGCTTTAGACTATGTGGTAGCTCTTGTTTTTTCGAATCAGTCTGGAGATGTTTCTTTGCATCCTGATGGAATAAACCACTCCACTTAGCCTAATAAAAAGAACTGTCTGTTATTTCTTTTATTCTGGGCAATCTGATCACCTTCGATTGCCTTAGGAAAAGAGAGATATAAGGCAACGGTCTGAAGAGCTATGGTAAGAGCTGATGTCCTGGTTGCAGCCCAGGTATTAAATTTTCATGTTGAATACCTGCACTCTCCTCATTTTCCAGCTACACTTTGTTGCCCATTTCCAGATTCACTCCTGTGTACATTTTGTCATGATTCTACCCAAGAAAAGATGAATGTGTGTATTTCTGAGGCCAAATCTGTCTGAAAGGAGTATCCTAGACAGTCAGAGAGACTGAAAAGAGTTACTAACTAATGGTTGTGTGTGAAAGGCTAATATAAAAGTCTACTATTTTTTTTAAATGAAAAATCATTAAAGTACCTATGTCTTAATATGCAAACAGTGAACAGAATTAGTAATGGGTCCCATTATCTTTAGCATGTTTATTTACTTAGTGTAAAGCTAAGTATCCTCATAAATATCTGCAAGAATGCGACTGCAATTTACAAATTTGACATCTTGCAGAAGTGCTTCAGCATACCTTTAAGACTATGCACACACGTCTTTATGAATTGCATAGTTTCTATGTGCTTTTAAGCATCAGGAAAATAGATTAAGAATACAAAAGACAAATACAGGCCCCCTACTATAGAACATTTTAAGTTTTGAACAGCTTGGAGAGCATATAACCACTACAGCCACTCCATATTTATTTTGAAGTAATTGTGCCACATAGAATGTGCTTCTTTTCACCCTGTGTTGTAACACTCAAAAAATTTAGTCTACTGTGGAGTAGCAGTTCAAGAATTCTAGAGATGGACCAATTCCAGCACTTATTGAATCGTTAGCCTTGGGCAGGAAAATTTAGGATATCCATAGTGGAAAAAGGTTTATTCAAATAATATATGAGAGGCTTGACTTAGAGTAGGGAATTATAATTGTCAAGACTGACAGGTGATACTGCCTTCCTTCACATCTCTGTGACTTTCCTTTATACATCATATCAATCATTTTCCTTCTAAATTTATTTAAATAATGTGTTATTCCTTTTTAGAGAAGTTAACCCATTAGTATATACTGCCCTACTAGCGTCTAACTAGAGCAAAAAACATACTGTTGGTAAGAATTACAACAGCAGTCAGAAGACAAAAGACAATGTGAATGAAATTCAGAATGCTTCAAACAGAGCTTGCTTGATGACAAAATATGATTCTGAAAATGAGAAAGGGGACAACTTGGCTACAGACCTAATATTTGTATGATGGTGAAATTAAAGCAGAAGTCAAAAGGTAAACACAATCTATAAAAAATAATAAAAGCAGAACTATGCTTCAACCAATAGAAATAAATGTTTTAAGTGTAGACAACTGATAGTGAAACTAAATATTCTGTGCTAAAATTTATACAATAAAAATACATATTAAGTTCATTAGAACAACAGAAGTCTTAGGAAAGAGAGGTCACTCACTAAGTGGAGAAGATTAAGATGTTTTAAAAAATGAAAAAGTCTAACAGTTAGGAACACTCCTACATTTGGAAAGAATTAAGATGTCTGTTGTCTAGATAGATAGCTATTGTCTATTAATAACTAAAAAAGATGTTAAATAGCAAATGGTGATGATAAACTTTTGAAATCATCAAGCTGGGATTGTTGCATACAAAAGAGCTGGCTGATGACACCTCTGGCTTGATAGTGTTGACTTGTAATGAATCTCAGAGATAGCAGAAAAAATTCAGAAGGCTGGAGGACAGTTTATGTTGTGCCAGTATTCAGAAATGACAAATATGAGGAGTACAATATTCATAAGCCTACAACATTTATCTTTAATGATGAAAAAGTGGATAAACTTTCACTGTTGAGGACATAAAGGAGAACAATTCATGCCGACTAACATGAACTTATGGGAAATATAAATTGTTCAACAAACCTAGTTTTATATTTTATTTTAATTGGAGATTATAATAGTGATCATCGCTATTATTGTAGGAACTCTAGGCATGCAAACTGAGGATTTTGTTGAGGATAAGTAGTGAATACCAAACAGATAATAAATGTTCCACCCAGACCTCTTGGTGACCCAGGCCTTTGTGTGCCCACAGAATAAACCTCTCACAGACACACTCTGACCAGTGAAAACCAGTGGTTAGCAATGAACAGGGAAATAAAGAAAACATGCCCGTTGATAAACCGAGTGGCTGTAATATCACCTCCCCACTGACTGTTGCCATGCTTTGATGGGAATTCTAGCAGAAGAATGCTGAAAGAGGATTTTCCATAAATACATTGGTGGTAAGAATAAGTTTCTGGTAATCCTTGTCCCCAGCGCCTTACCAGCTAAAGAGAAAGCAGAACGGCATGCGAAATCCTTTCCCCACCCTCTGCAGGAAAGTCTCAACATCATGCAATAAAGAAGAAAATTTACTCACTCTATTCCCTGCCTTTCATTCCCCATTTTCCTACAGTGATCCCAGAAATATTACAAATCCCGTAATCTGCAAACACATAATATGTGTGAGGGAGATTTTGACACATAAAGGGACATGAAAAGCTTGAAAAAACCTGTTTCAGCTCATGGTTTGCCTCTGCTTTTTATTGATTTCACCTACCTGTAAGGCTCAGCTGTTATCTTTGACATTAGTAAACTTGCCTGTGTTCAAAGTTGTAAATGATAATAAAACTCTTCTATTCATCATTTCAGTGCCATGTGCATAACAATTACTCTAACTGCACAGTAAATGCCAGATCAAATTGTTCAGAGCCTTATTTTGTATATTTAAGTGTGACTGAGGGAACATTGGAGGAAGGATATTGCTGAGTTAAATGATTTTCTAATCTCATTCTATACCACAAAGGTTTTTCAGGGATACATTAATTTTTTCTCACAACAAAGCTGAAAAACTCTCTGGAACTAACAACTTTGGGGTTTTATAAATTTATTGGGAGCCAAGTCAGTTCAAGAATTTTGTTTTTAACAATTTTGCTTTTTGAAGCAGGATGTCTCACCCAGGATAACGGATCTAGCAAGTGATATATCGTTGGAGTCCTTTGAACATTTTGGTAAAGTAATAATTGTGTATAGGAACAAACCTTTACTCAGAAGTCTCCCACAGAAGGCTAGAGGGAACAAACTAGATGGTAAAAGGTCAGGTTTTGTCACATCAGATTGACAGCACAATGTTTCAAGTCTCCAGAAAAGTCCAGTGTTAATATATTTGTAAATTTTAAGAGTGCATATTAGTGATGCAACTTTTCTTGATGATCAGAAATTATTTGATTAATAGTCAAATCCAGAGAAAGCCACAAGAAAATATTAGAGGATTATGTGAATAGTGACTTGGTGGCATAATGTCAAACAGAACTAAAAAATACTAATTAATCCACAATAGAGGGGATTGCTTGAATTTCCTATGCACTTTACAGGTCCATTGTATCAACTCAGGAAAGAGTCCTTGGAGTCTCTACTCAGAGACACATCCTCAAAAAGCCCACAGAGTTGGGATGTCTGAATGGGAAGGAGGAGAACACTTGACCTGTTTAGGAAAATGACTGTAGGATAGATAATGTGACACCTGTAAAGTGGTGCTGGACACCATTTCAGACAGCATGCATGGTTAGAGGCATGATAGGTATGATCCAGACTGGCAGTTCCCAGCTTTCTGTAGAACATTCTTTCTACAGCAAACAAATTCACAAGGAATGTGTCTGGTCATTTTGGATCCCATTTTGTTTTTTAGAAATGTATAAATATATGCCATTATTTTTAGTAGTTTTTAAAAGCTAAAATATCATGTTTTTCTAAAAAGAAAAAAAAAGCATAGTTGGCGCTAAAACCACAAAGACTGCACAAATCTTATTTGTTTCTTATCTATATTTGTTTAAGTAGGTTTGGAAAGTTGTATTAAACCTGTAACTACCAAACAGCAGAGGTATGCTTTTTAAACAACATGAAACTCTTTAAACAACAAACAAAAAGAGATTTAATCCTTGGGGAACCAAGTGAAGACTGGAAGATGAACTATGAAGATGTGCTTATGTTTGCTTGAGGTTAATGACCTTTGCATAAAAAAAAAATAATTGCTGTGACCAGTTTTGTTTACAGCTGTCTTCCAAATTGGACATTAGTGAAATCTCTTCCCTCCCCTGGAAAGTTTATCATGGTACTTACTGCTACT
The DNA here is from genome assembly GCF_949628215.1 of Phalacrocorax aristotelis. Taxonomy (NCBI): domain Eukaryota; kingdom Metazoa; phylum Chordata; class Aves; order Suliformes; family Phalacrocoracidae; genus Phalacrocorax; species Phalacrocorax aristotelis. The sequence goes on along the minus strand of NC_134279.1, from coordinate 66,205,991 downwards.
GTTGTACCAGGGTGAAGTGCTCCAGAAAAATGCAGAGTTCTACTTTTCTGCCTACTTGTGATGCAGAGCATGTACAATGCCAGGTGCAGAAGCACTCTCTCAGTTGCCAAACCCCTTGGATCTTGTTATGACTTTTTTCATATGAGCACACTCAGGAATTAACAACATAATTGAGATTGGTCAATCTTTTAAAGGTTTTTGTCCTTGAAATATGTGCCATAATTCCTTTACAACTCCGCCCTCAAGCTGGAAAAATGTCTTTAGTTTTCTGCACAAACTGGATTTGTACATTTAAATTGAGAAAACATTCTAATTAAAATACAGCCTGCCCCATTTAATTGAAAGAACACTTATAAATATATTTGTTTTAAATCAAATGATGCTGCTGTTAGTTTGGATGCAGAAGAAAAAGAGCTGGCGTAGCCATCTGATTAATCTTTTTTTATCTGAGAGGAGAGGATGCTGAGTTCATTCTATCAGCATACTTGCAAACATCAGGTTAATTACTAACTCTGAAACTTTTATAATAATGCAAATGTCTGGTTGCATTTTGATCACATGAAAGCTCTTAAAATAATCTGATAAACTATGGCTGTGTGGGAACGACTCCAGTATTTCCTCTCTAAAGCTGAAGAAATGTCTGTGTGAAAAACACTGATTCAGCCACCACCTTGGTCTACTTTAGAGTTGCTGCAGTACGGGCCACCAGTGTATTGCCATAAAGAAGTCTCAGTTCAGCTCTTCATTTATTGCGAAGAATGCAGTGGAATGGCACTACAGGATATGTCTACATTGCTTTCTCTATCTTGGATCACGAGTGCATTTTTTAAATGAATCCACTATTACCACTCTGCTTTGGTTCAGAGCAAGGAGCCACAATCTTCTTTTATGATCTTCATATAGACTTTCTTTCTTACAATCCTGAACTTATATAAAACATTCTTGGTACTCTGTTCCAGAAGTTTGACACAAATCTAATGTTCAGAGGTCCTTGTGCTGCAGTGGTTGCCTCGAATTTGTTCTTGTTTTGTAACTGTAAAAGGTTAATATGAAATAGTTTTGAATTCAAGATTTCCTCGAGGTTACTTTTAACTTTTCTTTTAACAAGTGAAGCATCCTATTTTCAGTGAAGAGAGGAAGGAACAATGCCAACAATTCTTGCTTAAGGTCAGATATTAAACAGTTTAGTCATGTGCCTCTGTGTTACCAGAATTTATTTTTTTTTCATTTGAATTAAACTTGAAGATAAGAATACTAGAAGAGCTGTAGTGAATCCTATGTAAGGTTAAAGACTTGATTCCATGCCACAAGTGAATTTGTAGGACTGGGTGTAAGAAGAAGGGAAAACCAAAATAGAAGCATATAGAAGCCTCCAGGAGCAAGTTTCCATAAAAGTTTTAATGTTCAATTAAAAAACAAAGCACCCAAGCCCATTTATTAATCTATAAAACTTTAACTGAGGGTTCGGAAGCAACAAGTTATAATGAGAGGTGGGAACTAAAATGCACTTACTACCCCAGCTAGCAGCTCCTTCAATAATCTGAGGCAACTGCAGCAAAGTATTTAAGAGATGTTATGTGAACTTCAGCATATTTGCTGTATTCAGAATTAAACATGTCTTACTACAGGTAAAAGGGTGAATAACTGCCCAAACCCACAGAATTCTGTCACAGAAAACTGCAGTTCTCCCAGAAAGTCTATGGGGGTTTAGGACAGGTTTCCAGTGTTACTTAGGTACTGAAAATAGAAAAGACACAATCTAGAAATCTCAAAGGTGGCAAGATTTGCATTAATCTTCTCCTATTGAAATCAGTAAGTTGGTTGTTTTTTTCCCACAACTTAAGGGAGAAAAGGTATGACTATCCTGAATTTCTATTTTGTAGAGTATTTTAGGAATGCACCAGTGTGTGGAGGGACTAAGATAAGACCTCTACACAAGTTAGACTCTGTTCATTCAGTATGTTAAAGTTTAATTAGAATTTAATTGATTCATAGGCTTTGTGTTGGTCATTTGCAGGCATTTACTGCCATAATCTCAGGATGCTTTTAGATGTCAAGATTGCTTAGTGAACAATGCGAGTACAGCAAAATGGCAGTCATTGAATTAATTTTCCCAGATGAATAATTTAATCAGACCCAGTATATTTCAGCAGAGAATTTCAACCTACTGTTTTCCCTGTACTCCAGAAATACCCCTGTTTTAATCACTACTTGTTTTTTCCCTTAGAAAACAGTGAAATCCTCCTTCATTGTCTACATATTTTTTCTCTCTGAGCACTTCCCAGAAGCTCAAGACTTATGCTTATTACTGAGATTTATGAAAACATTCCCATTTAGAGTAGAAATTCACATCTTACCTTTTTTCCCCCTTATCTCAGGCAGATGCTAACAGTATTTACATATGTTCTACTATAGTTCTTAGAAAAGTGACTTAAAGGAAAGAAGAGAGAAAGTGTGTTATTTCATGTTTACATGATAACTAATTATTCACTTTCCTGACACTAGGGAAAATGAATACAGCATGTGACATAGTAGCAGATTCTGCTCTTGCCACTGGGAGTATGAATTAATTCCCCTGGCTCTAAGAGATTTGTGCATAGAATTGAACTGGTGTAACTGAGATCACAGCCTGTTCCAAAGTTCTTGAATAATTCCTATAAGGCAAATGCCTTCAGCTGTCAATCTACCAGGCTGACCTGTCAGTGTCACATAATAATTAAACAGCAGCTGGCATTAGTGCAAATTTATAATTGCTATAATCCTTATTGCTGACATGTCAATATTTAACTTGCATTAACCTTTCCTTTGAGGCTTACAAATAGTGCATCTCTAGCTTGTTCAGTCTAATTTTTCATGTCATTGCCTTGCAAGGTACAAAGATTTATAATGTCAGTATGTGATGGATACAGACCACTCCTTTACTTAGCCTTGTAAGATGCACTAACTCTGGAATAACACTGGTTTATTTATTTATTTTTCTGCCCTGCCTGCAAACCACTTTTCAACCACTTAAAAGATTTATAACATGAAGGCCATGTCTCAGATATTGAGCATAAGGATGCCACTCTGGTGAGTTTCAGACAGCTTCTTTGGAGGGTGACGCATTCTAAGCTATCACTATGCATTACAAATTTATAATTTCTAGAGTTGTTTTGGTATGAAATGCAGTTATAACAAATACATAGCATTAAAACTGCAGAGAAAGGTATTGGGAGTTTTGGAATATTTATGAATCAAAGTCAAAATTAGGACAATATTTTAGTAGCCCTTCTTAAAAAAAAAATAATTTTGATCATTTTGACCAGAGGGATTTTTAATCAAAATTACCCAGATTCTTGCACAGTCCGGTTGGCAAACAAAAAAGATCAAAGGAACTTTATACTCTCCCACTCTGAAGTGTTCCTTACCTCCTACTATGTTTGAAAGTGATAAATTGCATGTAAACATTGATCAGCATAGTTTTGCATTCTTTTCTACATGATCAGAATTTTTTCTCAGCCACTGATCATACAGAAGCTTATAAAAACAATTATCATTAATTGCAGTGTTACATTTGATCTTGAGATATTTGCCATGATCACAAAAAGAACCAAGAAATTACCCCAGAATTCTTGTGGCTGCTCTTCTGCTCATCCCATCAAAATAGAGCACCAAATTTCCAAAGGTTTGGTGGTTATCTTGCCTGCCACCCTATGAGGTTCTGAGCATTGCTTACAAGTATCTCTACACCTCTTCTTATATTCCTTACAACAATTGTACTGCTATGGACTAGCGTAACAGTTCAACACATCCTAAATGTTAGTATTTACAAATTCTCGTTACAGATTAAAATAACAGAGTTTTCTTAACCTCTGAGTATTCCCTTTTCAGACTTATCGTCTGATCTTTCCATTATCTGCCTAATAAAGGCAAATTACAGGTCAGGGCTCTTCCCTGAAAGGATGAATTAAAATTCTACCTGGTGTAGATAGTGTTGGATGATTTATTGAGATTACAAATAACCTGCACTCATGTTTATAATTAAACAATCTAATTTATCACTTACTGTTGTACTTCTGATGGGTCTTGACTCTTGGCTCCCTGGGGAATTACTGCTTATGTCTTCCAGATCAAGTTTTAAAGAAGTATGTAAGTGTATAGTGAATTGATCAATGCCAGGAATCATGCATAGTGGGCACAGTAGATTGCGCTTAATTCAGATTGATTAACAGTAAATGAGAAATGTAAGTATGAAAAAAGTACATTATACTGGACTACGTATGCACAACTAGCATCTGAACATGCTATAAAAACTCTGAATTTTCTCTAAAAATAAATAATTTTAAAAAAGAAAATGTTGCACTTTTAGAACAAATGTTTGAACAGTCTGGAGAATCCATATGTCCTACAAATTCCAAGAATGAATTTAATGATTGCTATGGTTACATCAACACATACTGTAATATGATATAATCATCTGTGATGTGCTATGGCACAGAAATTGCAAAGATATGTTTGATTAAAAAAAAGCCATTGCCAATATGTTCTTGTTTTACAAACATACCAGCTATTTTGAAGTTCCAGAAAGGTTTAAGATGCAGGCTGTCAACTTTATTTAGTTATTGTGAAGGCTTCTTAAAAGGTTTCAAACTGATCTGGTAACATAGCTCTAAAAAGCATTACCTGGATTTAAGAACTAAAATCTTTTAAAAAACAAGCAGAAACTAATTTTTTTTGCTTGTAAATCTCTTCAATATTACTTTTCCTGTAATTAAGTATTCTAAATAAATAATAAATAAGTTGTTACAGCCCCTTTCCATAATATACTATCTATTTTAATGTCCCTATCCTATATCTACACCTATTTGGCTTCTTTTTCACTTTTTCCACTACTAGATTTTTCAGTATTTCTTTTCTCTTGTAGTGAATCTTACTTTTCCTTAAATGTTTCCTGTATTTCCTCTAATGAAATAAACTCTATTGATTTCTTTACAATTTTTTA